>NC_143394.1:39643191-39796489 GCF_980474605.1 Leiobunum rupestre
GAAAACTATTCTAAAAAAGTTGAAAACTCGTTCGATCGTTCCACCGTTCACAACCACAAGTTAGTATTAAAAAGACAACCATATCACCAAGAGGATTTGGATGAAAATTTTATCCAGAAATGAATGGAAATGTGCCTACGGAAGTTAACCTACTACCCGAGGCTTTTTGATTAAAGTTTTGTTCTAAAGGAACCCAGACAGACTTGGATGATTGAACCTGAATTTGAGAACCGAACTTTACGAGAGAATTAGAGCACTGAAAGAGGAAATGAGGAAGAAGATTTGGGGAGTAGAAAAAATAAGAGGCAATGATGAAATGACAAAGTTTTATTATTATTTTCAAAAAGGGAAGCTTTCTATTGTGGATCAATTTATCACTGTCATGATGAGACTGAAAGTCCAATTTGAGTCTTAAATTTATTCAGAGTCTACAATTTGCAGTTGAGCCCAATCTGAGCCTTATATTAGTCAGAATCATTCCAAAAATTAAATCAGTAATTAAAATTTAAAATTAGTACCAATGTAATTAAACATTTTTAAATATTACGAAGTAATTTACTAATTTTCTTCAAAAACGTTTTTTAAATTTCTAGATTTGTTGGTCTCTAACTTACAACAAGAGCTGTTTAATATTCACCAACAATATATCTTAGAAAAATATAATATATTTTACATTTCCATTTTACAAAATAAATGTTAGAAATCTGACAATTCTAATCTGAGTCAAATATCAATGTATAAAAAAAAACTAAAAGAGCTTGGTTTTAAATTTTTAAATGAGACAGCTGTTTAATTTTTTATCACATTGAAATTATTTTTAAATTTCCTATAAAAATACAGGAGTTTAGAACTTAAGTCCTTAGTAATCTTAATGAAGTGGTTAAAGTAAACCATATCAGTTAATTTCCCACTCTGGTGTACCTTTCCATGTTAAAGAGTAGCGCACCTTCGCGACTCGGATGTTCTAATATACAAAAAATATATGAACCCTTAGAAAAATTTTAGAACTTGCTAATAAGTTACAGAAAATATAAGAATACAATTATACCCAATAACCACCAAGCCCCACCACAAATAGTTCTATAAAAATTGTCAAGTCCGAGCAAAGGTGGGCATTTCATGAACTTTTGATGTTCATTCACTCACTAGTTGGAGCAATACCACCTTAAGTCGGCAGCTAACGAAATTAAATAAGAAAAAACTTTTATCATCCTCCAAAATCTTTGTTTGAGTACATAGTCCAAGTCGTAATACCTATTTAAGTAAGAACGATCGCGCTCTTTTGGTAGGAATGGAAAAAGAACAGTTCGTTTCGGGATCTTAAACCGAATTCCCGGCGTGAACGGTCACGTGATACCTTTATCACTTCAAACCTTAGGCGATGTGGGTTCATTTTAGTATTTTAGACCAAATATCTCAATTATGTTAATATTTATGCGAAATATGTCAAATGGAAAAACTGTTAGCCAATATTATAAGTTGATACAGGAGATAACACTAGGAAGAATTTTTCTGGTCAAAAGATTTATCCTTTTTTTCGTTAACAGTGATATTTCGTAGCTTGAACGAATATCGTTTTTTAAGTCCCAATCGATATTTGTGAGATCATTTTTCTGGTCACTAATTTTTTTCAAAGCGTGAAATATATTGCGACTAAATTCAGAGTCAAAATGTTCAAAATTTAGGTTTGCAAGACGACCCATTTCCAACCAAACAATTTCCAGTTGTAACTTTATTTTTGTGAGCAATATTACAATTATTGTATTACATCTATTAATAACAATAAATAATTTTTATGCCTCATTTTCGGTTTTGTTGTCTTTCGTTAGCGCTAAGAATTTTTCCAAATGTGGTTTTCGATATTCCTGATATAACAAACAATCTTCTACGATCAGGAAGGAAGGTATAGCTCCGTCTAGTGGAACTTTTGCACCTCTCGTTTTCAAAGAGAGACCTGGTTGCGGTAACCGTTTCCAGTTACTCTGATTTGCTTTGCCGGAAGTTTCGAGCTCGGCCAAAACACGCGGCCAATAATATCAATCCTTCCATTCCTGGGGCTTTATATTCTTTGGTTCTAATCACTCCCAAGGTAAAAATATTTCTCCAGCTGCACAAGGTAAGTAGAAAATCATTTACTTTAAAAATATTTAAAATTTGGAAAAGATAATTTGGCTTAAACCGTTTAAAGGTCGCAACCAACAAAGGCAACAGGGCCATATGCGAGGGCTCAACAATTTCTTGAGAAAATAAATTCAAATCTTGATAAGCAAACTAAGATAATGGAAGATCAGTTGGAAACTTGGTGCCATATAGCTAGTTCTCAAAGGAGAATTTGTATTGTAAAAACTATTTGAGTTTCATATGCTTAGTTTTAAAACAAAGTAAGTGAAAAATTCAAATTTTTTATTTTGAAGAATCTTTTACAATTTCACTAATAAAGTTTTGAAAAGAAAAATAGTGGTTTTTCTGTTAACTATACACCCTCATACTTACCTTTATATTGAGAAGTTAATACTCAAAACTTACCTTAGGAATGATCTCTAGAGTTCTTGGTTGCTAGGTAACTTTTTTCAAAGATATCTTGAAACCATTGATGCCTTGTATATGTGGGCATCATGAGTACGCCCAGGAAACTTGGCTTTGACATTCAAAATTACCAAATCACAATCGCAAAGCTATAAAAACTATGTAAATTTTTGAATGTACATGTATATTATTTATATATATAAATAAAGCTTACCAATTGCACGTTTAAGGAATGGTATCCTTTCCTGTTAATGTACAAATGTTCACGATAATTTGAATCTCGTGAATTTGGAGCAACATTTGCAATGTGCGTACAATCTATTGCAGCAATGGCCCCCGGGAAATCTGGTCTTCTCCATAAATCTATACGCATTGTTAAATTAATATTTATCTGCTATGAGAAGATTTGATAATTACCTCAACTCTGTGGCTTCCCTTTACTCAGTGGAAATTTTATCCATTTTGGCATTAAAATGCTATTTATTGCATCGGTTTCTTGATGCAGACAGCGACTGACCGTGGCCTGACTGACATCAAGAAACAAATCTTTACCAACTAGCTGCTTTTTGGTAAGCATAAAATCGAACAGCCACTAACGCCTAATGAACCATATAATTATTAAAACGCTAATAATTACGAAATTTAATTCTTAAATTCATGGCTCACCTTTGAATCTACAGGGAGATCCGTAACTCTTACGTTAGACGCGTTTGACTCTAACGTCGCTTTTAGATGCTCACAAATCTCTAGGTGAAATAAACTTCTAAACTAATTTTCCGAAAGTTCAAAAGCTTTTGATCTATCTCTTAGAACTCTCTCCCACCCAAAACTCTTCGTTTCTTCCATTTCTGACAGACGCCAAAACTCAAAACATGCGAGCTGTAAAGCAGCCATTTTGAAAATACCGCGATTCGAAGCGAAAAATGACGTCATAACGACAAAGAAACGCGATTCCGACATCCCCAGCCCTGTCGTTATAATTCGCTGGCGATACGGCGATGTCGAAGTGAGTTTTGGAGACAAGAATACGGTTTTCGCCGGTCGATGTCGTTATGGCGATATTTTATCGATTCCGCCATAACGACATGCGTATCGCCAAGACAAGAATAGGCCCCCTGTTACGTTTGGCCTATGTCTCATGACGTCACGGTCAGAGGAAATAGTTCAGATGGGCGATGCTAGCTAACCTAGCGGTAAAACCAAGAAGCATATCCTCCTTGGTAAATCTCCCGAAGACGTTGTCTCGTTGGTTAATTTATTCCTTTTTCAAAAATTTTGCCTCTGTTAAGTTCAAGAGTCACTGTGGCTCAAGCTCGTAAGAAATATACACCAGAAGAGTTAGCTTTAAAGCCGAAAAGTAAATTTAGTCAGTGTAATTTATTTATAAAAGATTTGTATTCAATTGGTACCATGGATAGGGATGTAGTCAAATTTTAGTATAGTAACATGGATTAAATAACCTTATAAGGTTATTTAATCAATGATAGTAATAACCAAGGTAATAATGCAGAATCGCAAACTGAGATTGGAGAGTTCATTTGCATATATTGGGTCACAAATTATAACTGGGTCAATTCCTTCTTCATTAAGTACTAAATTGAGTACCCAATTTTTCCATGCGTACAGAAAGCCACTATCCTCCTCTTTCTTCAGAGTAATGCGAATGTAACAACTCGTGTTGAGAGCACATATCTTCTAGTAGTTCTTTTAAAGTTCGATTGTTTTTAAGTTCGTTTAATACTTTAAGCCGCACACCCTTTTCAAATAAAACAAAAACGTTTTTATCAATTATCTACCTAAGCCTTGCCAAACATGTGAATTTTCACAAAGAGCAGACGCACCAAATCCAGCCCAAAGACTATATAATCAGGTAGCTAAGGAACTGAAGAAGAACTATAATATATCAGCCGATTTACGCAGGTATATGCGAGTAAAGCGCCATTTGTAATGCTCCGCCAAAGGGGGTAGGCACAAACTAGGGGCATGCTTGGGGGATCCTCATTTTTGATGGAACAGGGCTACCGGGTCCTCCCAGACTTTCTGTTTTATATCCACTTTTCGTTTTGTCAATATTCATATTATTAATACCTCAATATTATTGGTTTTTGGCGTTTTGAGCACGTATAGCACGTGATGCACGGGCAATTTTTTACCATTTTTTAGATTGTAGGCCAAAGTAGACGAATATTGGGAGATACCGTAGGCCTCGTAGGGTTTTGGCCTAAAAAATTGAATTCGACTACGGTGCTTTATCGATCTGTGGCTGGTTGTGTATTATATATAAAAAAAATTCCCACAGAAACCCGTAGTTTCTATCGGCCTTATAGTTAAGAATATTGTCTTATCTGTTGCGCTCTCGAGCACCTTGTGGGGCGTTCGGCTAAGCAAAAAGTATAGTATCTGCTAAGTTACAGAACTTGCTTATTCGAATTGCTGATAACAAACAGGGGTGGTTTTCTAGCTTCTTTTCGAGTAAGTCTTAAGCTTCTTTTCGGGTAGATCACTAGCGTTTTTAAAACTGCAATATTGCGGCCTATAAAAGCTTTAGCGTTAAAAGTGTATTTTAAAAAATTAAGTCACTTAAAATCTAAGATAAAACGGTAATAAATATAATCCAAACAAACGTGAGAGCAAGAAAATGTTTAAAATAAATATTGTATTTTTCTACAAAAATTAAAAAAATTGCAAACTAAAACTTCGTTGTTATTAAGGAAAACCTTATATAATACAGATTTTTAACCTAACCTAACGGTGCCTACGCGCCTTCGGCGCGCGTATGTAACCTAACCTAACCTAACCTAACTTAACTTAACCTAACCGCAAAAGGACTCCGATGGCTCCACCGACAACGTTTACCCTTTTTTTCTTTTCTTACTCCCTTTTGTTGCAAATTGGCCTTTGTGGCTCCGCCGACAACGTAAAATCGTATATTCAAGTGTCCCCCCACCCTTAAAATCCCCTAATTCACCCAGTCCCGTATACTTTGATAGCCTATATGGTGCGAAATTGTACGATTAATTCTGTTCGCTATCAGCAATACGAATAAGCAAGTTCTGCAACTTAGCAGATACAATACTTTTCGCTTAGCCGAACACCCCACAAGGTGCTCGAGAGCATAACGAAAACAACAATACTCTTAGCATTAAAGCCGAGAAAAGCTACGAATTTTTTTATATATAATACACAACCAGCCACAGATTGATAAAGCACCGTAGTCGAATTCAATTTTTTAGGCCAAAACCCTACGAGGCCTACGGTATCTCCCAATATTCGTCTACTTTGGCCTACAATCTAAAAAATGGTCAAAATATTGCCCGTGCATCACGTGCTCTACGTGCTCAAAACGCCAAAAACCAATAATATTGAGGTAGTAATAATATGAATATTGACAAAACTCATTAGTTTCTTCTACAAATAATAATTGTATCTTCGTATACCCTACGGAATATCAAAATGTATCAATATTCTTTTTTACTTAGTATAGATTAAACAATGAAACCTCGTCTTCATCAGTTCTACTATTGTTGTCCCAGATATTAAAGAATCCCCACTTTTTCTATGTAAATTTAATTCCTAAACTTGTGTATAACACTTTCAAGCTTTTATTATAAGTTTCACTAAACATTCGTTATCCATAGTTAACATAGGGAGAGAGATGGCGTCGTCTGCTTCTAAGAAACATTGGATCGTAAGCGCATGCGCGAAATAAAAAGCAAAATTTTTTTTTTAATTTATTTGGAACCAGTTCTATAGTTCATAAACTAATACTAGGACGAACCATGGATTAATTAATTAATCCATGGACGAACTAATCAATACTACTATATTTTATCATACCTCATGATACGTTTATCAGAAACTCATTAGTTAAGACCTTTTCACACAAGCTAACTTTTTAAATCAAAATGCTGAGTCAGCAAAAATGGATCAGTGATCCATTTTTTTTCTCGCGTACATTTTTGGTGGATCAACTCATCGAACTTTTATTCACACGAACCAACTAGTTGACTAAACTCAAGTTGACTCATCTAGTTGGATCAAAAAGTTGGCTCGTGTGAAAAGGCCTTTACTTTAAACACATGTTGTTTGTAGATGAATTATTATTGTTGATGCTCAATGGCTCAAGTAATCCGAAACAGCTTTAAACATTTTACATTAATATTTATTCAAAAATAAGTATGAAAGAACTAAATTCTAACATTGCTTTCGGTACAGTAACAACATTTAATCTTTTTTGCGATTCATAAAATTTTTAACTTGCAATTTTTCCCTTAATTTTTGATGAATGACTCTTGTAGTTGTCAAGGAATTTCCCAGAAAAATCATGAAAAAAATTACTGCAGAAACAAATATCTGAAAACAACAGATTTTATTAAAAAATTAAAACAACTTCCTTAAATTCCTTTCCAAATATCAATGAATTATTTACCTGCCATTCTGAACATTCAGGCCATTTGCTCAATTCATACAGTACGTATGCATTATAGAGTTGGAAAAACTGAAATTTATGTAATTTTGTGGTTTATTAAATTAACAAGTATTTGAATTTTATACATCCTTACATATCCAAAGTACAAAAATGGAATTAAGAAAGTTAGTCCCCTCCACATCCAAGAATGGAACCCCTCTGCATTAAAAAATCCAAAATTATGTTCAATAACTCAAACCACAAGTCAGTGACTTAGCCAGGATTTTGGAACATTTATTATTAGAAAAATAAAAACACTAGCTTCATCTGAGGTATTAATTTTCAAATGTGAGATCTAAATACATTTTATCTGGAGTTTATCAACATCAACTTAGATTTTCTGATTATTATTCGATTGGCTGAATTGGAATTTAGCTGACCAATAGGGAATAAGTTGGGATGTGCAGATAACCGTTTACCAAGGCTTATCGGTCAGGTTTAGGTTTTGGGTTTGGCTTATAAAGTATTCGATAATTTCGGTTATCGATTTATTACTCGGATTTTTTTTAATTTGGTTAATTGATTTCAGTTTTTTTTACTGATTATTTGCATTTCTTAATAAAAATCTGAATAAGAAAATAAATATCGAGTATCCGAGTTATTAAAATATCTGTCGCCGCTTTTCAACTGAAAATAGGAGTGGGATAGGGGGAGACATGAGGTAGAGAAGGAGCCCATACAAAGTCACGTCAGATTTGGCCAACACCTTAAGTTTGTTCTCAGAAAAAAAAAGTGACGTCAGACGCTTTTTGAAAACACATTGGGCGGCCACTTTGGAAGGAAAAAAGACGGCCGATTAGGGGGGGAAGCCCTTTGTTTGAGATAAGTTTTAGTTTTACTTTATCCTCCTCTCACTAGTTCCATGCAGACAGAAACTGCCTTTTTATAAATTTATCTCCATAAAACGGTTTAACTTTTAAATTAGGCTAATGACTATTTCTTTGTTTGAAGAGTTATATTTAAGTGAAACATCAGCTGATAATTAGGTTAATACAAAACTTATGTCACTTTTGGTTAATAGTTAATCGTTTAGTATTCTAATAAAAACGATTAATCGATTTGTATTTAAAAAAAACTATTAATCAATTTGTATTTGAAAAAGTACCCAATTAATCAATTAGGAAACCGATATTTCTCAAAATTGAAGCCGATAACCGATTTCAAAGTTAACAGAAACCAATAAACGAATGAAAATTTTAAATTTTACTGTTATTCGATATCCGAACTGGTACCAAAATACATTATCTGCACATCCCTAAGAAAAAGACCAAATTTTTGTTTGTGGATTTCATTATTTTCTACTAATTTGCCAAGTGTCATACTTTTGTTAATCATGGTACTTCTAATCAAAATAATCAGAATAAAAAAAAGGTAAGATAAAATACCAATTGTGATATCCATATTATATCTTTCTCCCAAGCTCCTTAATCTATATAAGCATCCTTGCTGATAGTAGAATTGAAGAAATTGTAGAAAACCTATAAAATTATTCAAATAAATATTTTTATGCTGTAAAACTTTGAATTATAATAAAGCTTACTAATATAACATGTGTAAAGGTTTAATTGTGTTCGGAATATTTGATACAATACTCCATCAGGCCATACGATTATAACACCCGCTTGTATCGTTGTCAAAAAATGATGGGCTCTCCACCATCCTTTGATTCTAAATGCAATCAGTATCATGTAAGAACCTTTCTGACAGTGATTTGAGATAACTTAAGATAAGACATTATCTAGTTTTTCCTCACCTAGAACCATTTACAACTAATATGCTTTCCCTGATAGTCAATGTACAATAATACCATACTTGCAAAAAATGCAATATGGATCCGATAACTCTAAAATAATAATATTAATAGATTCTGTTATAGGCCAACTTTAAGTTAAAATCCAAATTACCTGGATGTGAAGATTAAATTCAGAATTGAAATTATCAGAATAATTGATGTGACTATAAGCTTGAATCTCTCGTATTCTTCTTTGTACTTATATTTGTCCTCCTCTTTCACCAATGAAACGCTAACATCTCCCAATATAACAGTCAGATACAAACTAAGAATGCAAGGTTGGTTCACTATCTACTTTTCAGCGGAAATAAGTGGCATTGATTCATTACCCATTTGCTCTTGGTAGATCATTTTTTATATCCGAAATTTGCTGTTGTCTCAAAGTTATAGACTTTTTAAGGTCTCTGATTTTTTGCCTATCATCATCATTGTTTAGTCTCAAACTGTGGGGTAAATAACTGTTATTGAAAAACAAAAAGGTAAGGTAATATTTACTATTTAAATTACAATTACTATTTTAGAGCTTGTAACATTTGTTTCTGTCGGTATTGCTGGTGAGTGATGCCCTTGATGCATTTTCCTTGAACTTTGTTTGAGTCATTTAAAGCTCCGAGGTATTCTCTGTGATGACCCTAAATAAAATTTGGTGGTTTGTTATGATGAAACTTATGATTGTGATAATAATTAACTTCTAATTCTGTGAACTCCTTGTTAAGAGCTTCCCATTCTTCAAGCAAAGATGAAACACTTGCGTCCACCATATTTTGTAAACTAGTGACGAGTAAAAATACCTTGAAACTCTTCTAAATAGATTGGCAAAATGTTGAGGTAAACTGTTATCAATAAATATAAGGAAATATTAGATTATTGTCCTGGAGATAATAACGACAAACGTAAAGAAAATCCTAAAGTAGTAAAAGTGTACAAGCGTAACTAATAACACCTCCCAGTAACGATAGCTACGGTTAAATTAGCTATTTCCACCGGCGTGTTTCCACTCCAAGCAGAGTTGCCAGGTGTAAGCCCAAACGGAAATTAAATTAGCCCAAACTCAAATAAATTATTGTAAGTGAGAGCGCATGGTTACAAAATATACCCGAATTGTTCGAAATTGGTATACAGCTCTGAAAATTGATATACACGTGCCTTGAACTATACTCTCGACTACCTAAATTTATTTTTCAAAAAAACCAACTGGAAAAACTTTTATAAGCAAAAAACGCCCTGGTTGCCGAGGACGCGCGCATCTTAGTTTATGAGTGTTTTTAAAATACAATTTTCTACGTTGGACCGCATCACCGCAACTTTAGGAATAAAAAATGGTAAATCGCGTGTAGCTCGCGTGGTAAAGTTATGAATGTTTTTATGGTAATACGTGTCACAGTGCTACTTAAAACCTGATTTGGAACCACATCGAGGTATTTTTTTTACTTGAAGTTTTCTACCATTTTTCATTTTTCTCCATAGGGAAAAATGGTAAATCGCGTGTATCTCGGGTGGTAAAGGTGGAAAAGTTATGAAATTTTTTATGGTGATACGTGTCACAGTACTACTTAAAACCTAAGCTCATGGACTAGTTAATGTGTTAATTAGTCCATGTTAAGCTATAGTACGGGAATTGTGCCAGGCTCCTGGAAACAAGCCCCTACCACGCCTATCCAGGGCCGGATTAAGCGATTTTTTGCCCGGGGTCCAATGCACCCCTAAAAACCCAAAGGAAACTTAAAACTTTAGTATATTTGTTATATTATATTATGTTCCTAGAAAAAAGTTTCATTATTTATGAACACTACAATTCCCAATTAAGTTTTCTGATATATTCCCATTCGGCCGAAATCCCATTCGACTGAAAGAATTTAAAAATATAGCTGGTTTCGGTCATAGAAATCTCATGGGTAACTAGAATGCTGCCGTGTAACTGGCAAATGGACCAAACGCCGTGGCAGACGATAGCCAGATCTCAGCCAATCAGAGCTCAAAGAGTGGTTCTGCCAAGAATTTAATGTCACCAGAGCATAGAGATAGAAAAGAAATAGAGGCACTATTGTATCTGGCAAAGTTGACCGCTAGTACCGACCCCCCTTTCGCCAATGTAGGAAGCCATGAGATGGGCAGATTACGTGGCGCCATCGACGCGCGGAGAAATGAAATACATTATGCCTTTTGGAAAATCAACTGTCATTTGATGTAAACAAAAGAAGGATAGATGGCGTTGCAAATTCTGCCCATCTCCGCTTTCATACATACGTGGGAGGGGATGAATTTTCCCGGTCAAAAACAGGGGTGCCTTAACGCGGTAATCTTCCCTCTATTTCTTTTCTATCTCTATGCACCAGTGAGAATGACGTCACCTATCTCCCGCGATGGTAGCGGAACCAAGAAGGATTATTATCCTCCTTGGCGGAACCACTCTACGGCCTCTCATTGGCTGAAGGTTCAAAACGAACTGGCGACAAGCTCGGCCGTAGGCGGCAGCATTCTAGTTACCTATGAGATTTCTATGGTTTCGGTTCATTGGGATTTTATATTGTATAGAGACGATATTTAGGTTAGGTTGGGTTAATATTGGGTTGGACAATACTCGGTACGATATGGCTAGATACTGTCCTCTAGGTCGCGTTGTAGACGGCCCATAGTGATAGCCAGAATGGGTCATGCACCAATATTTAGCGTACAATACCATTTTGATAAGGTTACTTATTCGATGTATTATAAAAAATGAGAAAAACGTAAAAATTCATATGAATTTAAACCTCACAATTGCGCTTCATTGGCGATAGAAAGGAATGCGATACATCAATCAAAAGGTGATCTCGTGCGCTCTTTCATGTGATATTTTACCCTCATAGTCGTTGTCTCACCTTTGGGCAATAGAGCTTAGAAATTGGTCATTGGCTGTACCCCGCACCATTTGTGATATAAATAAAAATTAAATATCAATCGATGGGCTTTATCGTGCCCTTTCTGTTGCTCTCTTAATATTTAAAGGCCGGGAAATTGGGCAGTGGCTGTTCCTCGCACCGTTAGGCGCAGAAAAGAAAATGATGCGTAAGTTGACAAGGGATGTTTTTGCTGTACCATGTTTGGCACTCGAAGGTTCAGATATCGGTCGTTTGCCCGATTAAAGAAGGTTAATGATTTTCTTAACAGATGGGCGGATTGTGTGTAGTTAAATGTCTGTGAAATCTCGTTCACCTCCTCTTCAAAGTTACTCCACGGCTATTTTTATTTACATGTAGTTTAGCAGATACAGACGTTATGGCAGTACAGTTTTCTAATTTGGTGGGCCCCCAACAGCCTTGCGCCCGGGGCTAATGCCACCTTGGCCCCCTCCTTAATCCGGCCCTGCGCCTATCCACAAGGCCGAGATTCGGACAAACCCCTCTAACTACTGACCCATTGCTAATACTAGCCATGTTGCACGAAACTCTGAGTGACTTGCGTATGTACACATTCGTCATTTCTAGGATGAAACTGACTTCCTTCAACCTTCCCAGCATGGGTTTCGACCTAAACATTCTTACACAACAAACCTACTTTTGGCTACCAATGCATGGACAACGTGGCTCGAGGAAGGCAATCAGTCAATGTCCTCTACCATAATTTTTTTAAAGCCTTTGAGTCTTTGACACCATGCCTCATAAAGAGCTCGTAAATGCACTATCAGTAGCCCAACTCCACTGAGAGGAGAACTTCAAGGGAGTATCCTAGGCCCAATTTGTTTCTCCATTTTTATTAACTCTCTACCCAATGTTGCTACGCACTCTCGTATATTCCTTTTGCGGACGACTCAAAAATAGCCCATCCGGTGGATACTGTTCAAGATAACCTTCGCCTCCATGCAAAACGTCTTTCAAACGCTAGATCATAGGCGCTACCTCGAAGAAGCTAGAGCCGTTACGCCACCAGGGCTACGTTCAGCAGCAGTCAACGGAAAAAAAAACCCGATGGATTTGATATTTTCCACCGATGAGCTTTTTCGTCATAATGACGTCGTAAGTTGCTGAACGCTTTTATTCAGTCATCGGTGTTTTTTAAAATGCCGTAGCTTTTATAGTAGTTTTACGTCAGAAATGACGTCAGTCATCGGAAAACCGACTCTTCCAGTCGATGACTTCGGTGAGTAACCGATGACTATCGTGACGTCAAAACCGGAAACGCAACAAAGCGTACAGTAGCCTGAAACCGATGTCACCGATTAGGCTCACACGAAGTACCTCAGAGAGACTACGATTAACATTATTGTTTCTTCAATTAGGTGGGTAAAAAAAATATATATATATATTTTTTTTAGTTTTTTACTATATAACCTTTCCGCCTCTAAATAAATATAAGCTTACTGTGAGTCTTGCCAGCATAATTACGGTAGTATGGCTAAAACCCGCGCAAATTCAAATAGTAACTCTACCGAAGACAATGAGTCTCGAAGTGAGCCAACTATAGCTGATTTGTTCTTAGAACTTAAACTGAACTCTAGGAAATTGGATACAGTTATTACAAATTTAAATGAGACTAAAGATGCTGTTACGGCTATGGAACATAGACAACTAACTATGGAAAAAACAATCTCGGATATACAGGATGTTTTAAATGATATGGGGTCCCTACAAGATAGAGTCGCCAATGTAGAACAGGATATTATTTTAGTAGAAACTCGGGCCAAGCAACGTAGCGAAGATAATAGAATGAAGATTGACAATTTGGAAGTCCTAATTAAACGTAATAATTTAGCAATAAGAGGCATTACGAATAGTGATACCGAAGACAGAGCTGGGTTAGTTAAAAAGGTGGAAGATCTGTTTTTACAAAAATTGCAAGTTAATGTTAATATAACTCCTACTCAAGTCTATCGCAAAGGGCCCTATCTCCCAGCTAAAACGAGAACTGTAGTCTATAAAGCAGAGTCGTACGATGTCAAAATGTCAATTCTTACTAAAAATATGATGTTAAAAGGTACAAATATATTCATCGAACATGACTTCACTTCAAATCAACAATTAGCTAGGTATAAATTGCGACAATTTGCAAAATCTAAACTTCCTGATAGGTATAAATGGGTCTCCACAAACTCAATTATTATTGGAACGGAAACTTGCAAATATGATTTCGCTAAAGACACTGTAGTTAAATCATAAAATATAAATTTATCTATTTGTTCTATTTTTTGTTTTATAAATGAACGCTTATGCTTAACATAATATCTAGTAATACTCAAAGTGCAAACAAAAACTTTAGTCATTTAATTAGTTTGTGTCATGCCCAAAATCTTGATATTGATGTATATGCCCTAACAGAGACCTGGTTTAAAGATTCGTATTCTCAATGTCATCCTAATCTAAAATTTGTAGGCCAGGGTAGAAAACAAAAAGGAGATGGTGGGGTAGGATTTTATTTAAAAACAAATATTGAATTTGATGTAATACCAGAAGCCTGCATTGAAAGTGAAGTTTGTGAAATCTTCACAATTAAAATAAAAAATTTATACATTGCCGTAATTTATAGATCTAGTAACAAAATAAATGAGTTTCTACTTATATTAGAATCGGTCATTGAAAAAATGGGTCCACCCAAAAGTAAAAAAATAGTGGTTGGTGACCTCAACATCAATCTCAATGAAACAAATATAACAACGCAACGTCTGATCGATTTGACAAATAGCTACGGCCTACCACAATTGGTAACCGAGTCGACAAGGGTGGTTACGGATGGGAGCTCTACCTTGATCGACCACTGTTTTACAAATTGCGCCGCATCGGTCAAAGTGTTACAAGATATGGACGTTTCGGATCATTTCCCCATCTTTGTTAGTATAGAGTACCTAACTACAAATACCCCGAATATTAAAATTAGAAATACCTCCCAAAATAATATTAAAAAATTTACGAGCATGTTAAAAAATAAAAATTGGGATCATTTAGCATTTTGTTTAGATGTAGACGATGCATTTGAAGGCTTCCATGATTTTTTTGTTAATTCATATAACCAGTCTTTTCCCTATTACGAAGCTCCTGCAAGTGACTCACAAAAGTGGATATGTGAAGATATATTAAAAGCAATTAGACTAAAGAGGAAACTAAAAAATGTCGCAACTCGTAGTCCTACGATAGAAAATATTAGAAATTATAAGACTCAAAGAAATCGATGTAATAACTTAGCAAGGGATGCTAGACTAAATTATTACAAAAAATCCTTAGACGAATCTCGAGGCAATCCGAAAAAGTCTTGGAAATTAGTAAACAACCTACTAGGAAAAAATAGACAGAAAAAAGAGGCCAAAATAGACAATACCCCGGAGAATTTCAATAACTTTTTTAATCCCAAGAATCCTCAAAATATAGTTCACCAAATTAATAACAGCCTACATGGTGTTAAAAATTTGCCAAACACAATGGTACTTTTCGAAGTAGAAGAGCTCGCAGTTTTTAATATAATAAATTCGCTTAAAAGTGACTCTGCACCAGGCTTGGACGATATTTCTCCGAAAATCCTGAAACAAGCTGCCCCGTTGATTGTAAAACCACTCGTAACCATAATTAATCTGTCGTTTGAACTTGGTAAATATCCGTCTAGATTAAAACATTCGATTATAGTTCCTATTCATAAAAAAGGGGAAAGAAATGGCCTACAAATTATAGACCCATTTCTCTATTGTCAATTTTTGCTAAGATCTTTGACAAGTGTTTCTATATTCAGCTTTTAAATTTTGTAAATAAATATAATTTAATATCAAACAATCAATTCGGCTTCAGAGAAAATTCGGGCGTTCAATTTGCTAATTTAAAATTATACAAAAAATAACAGAGTACCTAGATAATAATGAATACGCCCTAGCGGTATTTTTAGACCTCAAAAAAGCCTTTGATTCGGTTAATCACGAACGATTACTTCAAAAACTTCACTTGATGGGCTTGAGAGGCCGTAGTTACGATTGGTTAAAATCTTATTTAAAGGGTCGTCAAAGTCGAACTAGACTTAACGGATTGCTCTCCTCTGAAAACACCGTATATCTTGGGGTCCCCCAGGGATCTATTCTCTCCCCTATTCTTTTTAACTTATTCATTAATGATATTGTCGTGTCGGATGAAAATGACTCTTTAACTCTTTACGCCGATGACACGGTTAGTGTAAATGGCGCTGCTGACTTAGACCAACTGATAATTACAACCAATACGATGTTGATCAAACTAAAAAACTGGCTAAAAAAATAATCTCCTTGAACTTAATACGGATAAAACGGTCTATATTATTTTCTCAAATATTAATAAATCTCGGACACGTTGTAAAAAAATAAAAATAGGCGATGCCGAAATTAATGAAGTTAAAGAGTTCAAGTACCTAGGGGTATTTTATGATTCGTACATGAAATTCATTAAACACGTAGATAATGTGGCAAGTAAAATTGCCTATAGTATCTACTTAATAAATCAAAATAGATACATATTACCGTATCAAACTCGTATCCAGCTTTATTACGCATTGGTATATCCACACCTTACTTTCTGTATACCAATCTGGGGCAATACTTCGAAATCAAACTTAAATCGCTTATATTTACTTCAGAAAAGAGCTGTTAGAATTGTGGATAACAAACCGTACTTTGCTCACACAGCCCGAATTTTTATGTCACTAGACGTTCTAACAATTTTTCAAATCTATGACTATTTTTGTTTAGTGCAAATATATCAATCACTTAATTCGAAGTTATATAATCCTTTTAAATGAAGTAGACTTGTTCATTATGGTACCCGACAAACCTGTATACTACTAGTAGAGTTCGCGCGGACTAATCTTAAGCTTAATTCGATTTTTTGTAAAGCGACCAAGCAATTTAATAAATGTAACCCTCAGTTAAATGTAAACATCGGCACTTTTAAAAAAATGGTGCGTAATTATATAGTCAATAGAGAAAATAATACCCAGGGCCGTAACCAGGGGGGGGGGCGGTCGGGCCGTGGCCACCCTGAAACATATGGTTGTATGTACAATTTTTTATTTTTATTTTTTTCCATTGCGTGCCCCCCCCCCCCCTTAAATCAAATCCTGGTTACGGTGCTGAACGTACCCCTAGACTCGTTTTGGTCACAAATTTTAAATATAGACCTCGCGCTGATGTCGCGAGGAAATTTGCGCCTCTAATTGCGCGTCAAGAAAGTAAAATAAAACGTTTGCTCGTAATGAACAGAGAAATAGTTAGACCCATACAGTGATCGTGTAAATTTGTGTTAATTCGTTTTATGAAATCACCTATGGTAGAATACGACAGTTACGCCATCTTCACTGTGCATTGGAAGCCCATTTTCTTGTTTTAAACAATAAATCGCATCTTAGTACACCAACCTCTTCCCAAGAGGCGTAGCAATAGGGGAGCAGAGGGACATGTTGAACCGGGCGCCGCTCTAAAGGTCGTCTGGAGGGGTGCCAAAAGACCTAAAATTATTCCAACTATATAATTTTCGAATTAATTAATTCTAAATGACAACACTGTTGAAAGACCAACTCATCTGGATTTTGTTGGGAATTTAATCCGTATATAATTATCAGTAGAACAGAACCAACGACGTAATATTATATGTAAGGGATAAATTAACATTTTTTCCTTATTTATTTTATTAATGACATACATCGGGGCGCCATATCAAAATAAACCCCTCTGTGCGAGACTGCTCTTCCCCCTTAATATGACGCCCCACGTCTGTTATTTCTGTCTATCTACACTCGGAAATTTAATTCCATTGGAGGCTTTGGTTACCTGGTTTTGGATATTAGGTAATGGCAGATGATAAATTTAGTGAACCAATCAAAGACAACGAAAAAAAAAAGAACGTAAGTGACGTAACTGCCAGATGAAAATTTATGAGCCAATCCGATTGTACCGGCTTAAAGTCGGCAATAGGTTTTTGCCTAGCCTTGTGGCAGCATTTTTAATTTGGTCTTGATACAAGCTGGTAGCGAATTTATAATGTCTGAAATTAAGAAAGCTAAGCGCTGCGATTCACCGGTTAAAGGTGTTTCAGGGGAACCAACGCAAGCAGGTACTGTAATCAAATTATTTACTTTTATTAAAATCCTAAATTTACCCATTTTTTTAGAATTGGATGAGATTACTTCATCGATAAAAAGTGTCGACATGCCGGATTACATGAAAGGGGATGCAATAATTTATTCCAAAAAGGCGGTACATAAATATAACATTGAAAAAGATATGGCTGCTTACGTCAAAAAAGAATTCGATAGAAATCACGGGCCAACTTGGCATTGCGTGGTGGGAAGAAATTATGGGAGCTACGTTACTCACGAAACCGGACATTTCATTTATTTGTACGTTGGCCAACAAGCGTTTCTGTTATTTAAAGCAGGGTAATTTTTGCCTTGTTATTAGATTAAACATAGTTTTGTCACTTATCCCTTTCGTATTTAAAGATTGTATAAATGAAACATTAATAAAGAATGGTTAACTTCATACACGTGTCTCCTATATCAAATCAGAATGGTGATATTTTTTATTGAGATGTCGGCCTAACGATAGTTTCATCCATTGAGTTAGGAATAAATAGAGGTCCAACTAAATCTGGCTGGCGTTGGACCAATTTCGTTCAATAAGGAGACTTTATAAATTTTATCGTTCTACCGTGGCGGCATCTGTCTGTAGTGGTGGCAACTATATTGCAATTGAATTTTTTCGCCAATCTGATGCGAAATTGAAATGTATGATTTTTCGTAACAAACAAACCTTTGAAGTTGTTTAAAAATAATTTTATTCTGTTAACACGATCCTTTTTAACTCGAGTTACGGTGAGTTAGCTAATACTTATTTAATTTTAGCCATATAACTTTACAAAATATAGATGGCGCTACCGCATAATTATAAAGATGAATTTCGTATAGTCTTATCAGAACGGGTCCCGCGTAACCATGGCAACCGAAATCGTAATTGTAATTATAGCAGTATTATTCCCAATGGACGCTTCAATAAAAGATACTCGGTTTCTACTCCCCTCTCCAAATTCTTCTGGGAAGGAGCTATTTCCGGTCGGTCGGTTAAACCAAAGATAATTTAAACTTCGTACCCTAGATTCGAATACTGAGAGCTTTCCCATTAACGGTTTTGTTACGAAGCGTTTACCCTCTTCCGGCACGTGACCTCAGAAAAATCGGCTCCATCGGTTGCGGTAAGGCGCCATATTTAGGCCTAGGTTTGTTTTATTTAAAACAAGAGTATTTATAGAAACACGCTTAATTGTAAATCATATATTTCCAATAAAAACTTACTTTAACAAATGGTAATTCTGGTTCTTGAATATTTTCTTTCGGTAATGATGCCAATCTTGAAGAATTTTCTAAAATTTCAGGCAAATATTCCTTAAGAATGTCGATGTTAAACACGAACCCTATTAAAATGGTAAATGAAATTGAATGAACTATTAAGTTTAGTCAAATTATGCTTGAATCGCTTGTAAGATTATATTACTCACCTTTAGTAAGTCTAGGTTTTTTCTTTCGATTTAAAACTTTTTAGTGCTATAATTGTGGTCCATCATGTTTTAAAACTTCCGAGTTGAACGCAAAACGCGTCAAATTACGCACCGCAACTTCCAAAAAAAATTAGTTTCTATCCCTAGATGGCAGTAGTTCCGGCGGGAAGTGGGTAAACGCTATCGGCAACGCGCGAGAGAGTGATTTCGAATCTAGGGTACGAAGTTTAAATTATCTTTGGTTAAACGGTTAGAATGGCTAGCCAAAAAGTCATATTTAAGCCAATTGGAGACGCGTTTTTGCCCTCATGAGAATTTTGCGTCAGATAAGAAACACGTAATGTTAATTTTCGATAATATATTTTAAGGTAACATATATAATGTTTTTAAAACTAAGTATAAGAAGATAATATTATTATTATTATCATCCTCTTATGGTATAAATAATTAAAATTATATGTAATATTTTTATAATACCAGGCAATTTTAAAGCTTCTCATGGAGGCAGAGTTAATTCATTTCGTATAAAATTATCTTTTGAAAAAAGATGAAAACTCATTCCTTTAGAACTAAACATATTTCGTTTGCAGTACGGTATGCAACAAGTGTTTCCTTTTAACCAGGTAACTTTTTTGGCATGTTAAGGCTTAGCAAAAAACTGATGTTACGTTCGAGAAAGTTTCCAGCTTTCTAATATTTCACCAAGCACTATATAAATAATAACTTATGAGTCCTGGCTGTCGGAAATATTACTTCTTGGCAATTTCTGGGAAGATGTTTTATTTAAGCGCCTATTCAATGGTGTCATCTGCATGAGCTTCTTGAAATAGTTTTAGATAAAAAGGTGGCGCTATATAACACTAAGGGACCTAATCTACATTCCACCACAGACCATCTACCACAAGAGGGACACGTAATAGCTGGAAGTCATTTATATTTTTTATGTCTCGGATTTGATGCGGCTTTTAAAAGAGCGCGCCATCTTATGGCAAGTAGAGGCAGTTTTGGAGGTACAAAGACGACCTCGCGCAATACTAAAAATGTATTGTAGAAGCTGGCTAAAATAAATAATTTAAACGCGCTATTTTCTGTTTGCTGTAAAAACAGCCGCATCACTTTTGAAGCACTTTTTTTCCAGGTTGATGAAAGTCCTTCTTGGTGTCGGTGGTCTGTGATTCCACTATGGATGTAGCACGAGACGGCGCGTTATTTTAGTTCTATGTATTGCATGTGCTAATTGATCAAAAACATTAAAAGAGCATCATTTCAGTTTCTATACCCTTCGTGCCTCACCTTAATTAATACTGCGATAATTAAAATATTTAAAATCCGGCTATTATTCCGCTTTTTACGTACATGGTTTGAAGGTTTAAATCAATAAGGCTGATATTCCGGTAATATAATTGTTTACTCTACTGTAATATATTGAATTTGCCCACCAGATGGCGCCAGTTAAAAAGAACACGATTTTTAGGAAGCAGACCTTGCAAGTCGCATAAAAGGACACATGTCAGATGAATTTTTTATCTATAAGAAAAAGCATAGGTGACGTACTGTGAAGTCAGAGTGTCTTACTCCGTGAATTAATCCTGATCGAGTTCTACACCTGCCACATGAAAATTCGTTAACCATTGCGTCTTTCTTTACTCCGCGCTCGTTCGCCATTACCTCTGATCCTCGGTGGGGAGTCTAGGCTCGGCTCTTTGGACGGTGGGCAAAAAAAAATAGTTTTGTTGAAATTAACTCTCTGTTTGAAGTACCATTTATTGTAGGCGGTATATGGAATTTGGTAGGAAACTGCACTTTGTCATGTTCTTCGGGTAACTGGTCTAGATCCTCGTATTTAGATCGTTGAAAAACATAGTGAAGTAATGGATCTTGATATCGACTAGGAGCCGAGTCTAGCTTGTTGCTCTTAAAGGGTCCTATCAGCCTCGTAAGGGGAGAAACTTGCGCCGCCCCCCCCCCTAGCCAGTCCGGATTTTGATTTCGATTACCGCCACTAGAGGGCGCTAAACGAATGTACAATGACCGCGTAGTATTCCTCCGCGAGTGCGCCAGTCGGTTTTAAAATTTTCGGATTTAACAATGTCGAGCAATGAAATGAATGGTAATAATAAAATACATGATAAACTTAAAGAAAATCAATCACTAAGACAATTCGTTGAACAAGAACAACTTTCCATATTAATTCTAATTAAATTCCAATAAAAGCAAACTAGGCCAAGGTGACAAAAACTCCGTCCGTCGCGACCGATATCGAAATCCGAATTTCCGCGAAATGACCACGTGTTTTGTAAATATTCGCATTACCAAAAATTTGTCTCCTTCCGCTTTAAAAAAATAGTGCTATTTCACCCCCCACTGTCATCCCCTAACGAGGCTGATGGAACCCTTTAAAAGGACTTTCAAGGGAGATGTGAATAGTCGGAACTCGATTCAAAAAACGTCACTGAAACGTCATCAGAGTGTAACTTTGTAAATGCGACGAACGGCAACCGAATGACGTATTTTAAATGGACTTCAACCCCCCCCCCCCCCCAGCTCTGCCTTGAAAATCCTTTTGACCACGTCTGTTTTTATGAGTATCATCAAGGCGGATGCTTTTCGCTGGTTCTGGTGAAGATGATTATTCTAGGCCTTACTCTGCACCGTGAAGTACAGAGTATTTACTCCTCAAAAGCAGGAGTAAATAAAGTAAACTGATTAAATTGGTGTGCTTATCCAGACTTTATCTGTTAAAATGGCCACAAGCTGCCATTTTGGGAAACAAAATTTACTCCAACTCAAAGTATTCGCCATGACAGAGTTGGAGTAAAATGACGCCAGATAATTTCTCATTTTGCAATACTTCGAAATCCCAAATAAAAATTTCCGCCAGAGATTACATCAGTAGACCGGTTTCGCCCTTTTGGGGCTCAACAGTACTGTGTTGAAACCCTGCCGATATCAATAACACCATGTGCAACATAATAATTCAAAAGTATGCGTCTGTATAACATTTCCGTAGAAAATAATTCAATGAGAGCTTGTTTCACACGGAACAAAGATTAAGCGGACCCAAAAATGCTAAATTCTTAAAATCGTTGTGCTATTGGAAAGGTTACCATGGAAACGAAATAACGTGATCGCGAGGCACGAGCTAAACTATGAGTACGTTCAGTAACAGTCGACGCCTCGACGGAAAAAAACCCGATGGATTTGATATTTATATTTTCCACCGATGAGCTTTGTTGTCATAATGACGTCGTAAGTTGCTGAACGCTTTTATTCAGTCATCGTTGTTTTTTAAAATGGCGTTAGAAAAGTTAGAAATACGCGAGGAGTTCTAATTTACTACCGTTCCCATCAGTAAAGTTGATGACGCGCATTTCGTCCCCCAAGTTGTAAGTGACGTAATTTACGTCATATATCCCGTGAACAAGGTTTCATTAAATGCTTTTATGTCATACTTATTCTTCTATAATTTCGTTATAAATTGCGATGTACTGCTCACAAAAACTTCGAATTCTTAAACGGTTTTTGGTGTTACGTTTTAAAGCTTGAAAATATTTTGGCCAAAATTTTATTGAAGTATAAAAATATTAAATACATATTATTCATTTGTAAATAATGTAAAATACTTAACGCGTTAAGTTTAGATTTAAGTTATATAATAATTAAATTGTTTGGAATTCATGAATAATCGGCACGTCAAGGCCGCGCTACAAATCGCGTGGGGGACTGAATAACAATTAATGTAAGTTAACCAAGACAAAACATTTAGTATTGACCCTATGGTTCGATTAAAAGGACACCATTGAAGTAACACATACAGATGAACTATATATACAAACTTTCCCGGGATGAAATAATGGATTACTTAAAACGTGTCAAAAAGAAACAGATCTTTTAGGTGGAAGCATCTGAGTGAAATGTGTCTGGTCTGCCACCTTTTGGTGGGAAAACAGCAAGTTGTCTCCAACGCTATTACTTTCTAAATCAGTTACCCGCGACCACTAATATTTTTCTTTGACCTACGACGGAAATATAATCCTCTAGGTAATGTGATCGATATCTGAATTAATATTTAATTAATTTTGGCTGAATGTACATATATATTGTTTGAAACACAAGTGGACTACAAACCTTTAAGGGCCTGTAAAAAATTATTTTAGTAAAAATATATTCGAACTTAAAGCAACTGTCAGCTCTATCATTGCCACCTGTATTATGATAAGGCCATTTTTATTTGAAATGGTAATGAATGAATATAGCCGATTCTTCGAAAAAACGACTGGAGACCGTGGTGCCATCTATCAATGGCACAGGAAGCTAGAATTCAAAATAGTGAAACGATAACGTCGTCGGAGAAACATTGTAGATTATTATAATTAAACAACTTATACGCTACTTAGTGGACTTTAACCTAGATTAAATATCCCATATAAAATATATTGTTAAAAATTACTCTAATTGAAGTTATTGTTAAATTTACAAACGAGCCAATCAACGTGAAGGGTACTTTTGGCTCAAAATGTAGCTTAAGTATCTTGTTTATATGTCGACGCTAGTGAAATCTGTTGAAAAAAGAACTAGTACACGTCGAGCCGGCACTTGCTTTAAAATTCAAATTTAAAGTGATAACACGACAGCCACGTTTTAAAAGAATTTATAACGAAAGACTAATGATTGGACCGAAAACTATTGTTATTTCAATGTAAATTAAACATTATTTCCAAAGTGCGAAAGTTGCGAGATCGTTGTTGCTCTAGGTTTTTGTTCTTAACTAAAAAGAACGCGGCTAAGGCAACGTCAGAAGTTTAACGCCATCTACCAAATCAATTAATGAAAATCCGTGGATGTTTATTATTGAAAAATAAGGAGCACTTAAGTAGTCTCGGTTAACAGTGAATAGCTGGAGTCGACACTTGCTTAAACAAAAAAAGGGCCAATAGTGTCGAAAAATTATGCCAAGCTTGCTTTATTTTTCTAACTGAGTTTTTCTAGTGGAAAAAGGAATAAATACGTTCAATATTTCACATAAAATCGGCTAGATTGTTGATTTGATATTGAACGGAATCGCGTACAGGTGGGATAATGGCGTTCTGTAAAATGGAATGCTTCAAAGCGTTCGTTACCAAGTTGATGATAATTTCCAAAAGAAAATCCAAACTACCCAAACCGTGAACGTCGATCCAAACTTGACCAATTCGGTCGAGTTCCAGGTCGAGAAATTTCGGTTTGCTGCCTTTCCTCAGTTGCTGATGGATCCTCATAAAGATGGAAGTGTGAGTCAGGGACAAACTGAGGGTGCCCATGGGTCCCACGCCCATGAAATGAGCGTTCCAGTTGTACTTCCCCGTCAAGTTGCGGAATCCCAAACTGGCTTCGAATACGATGGAATCGTTTTCGTAGACCGCTAAAATGTCCCCGGTTCTTTGCACGGTTGAAAGTCCGTGAAGAGTACCGTTACTGGCCTTGACTTGTCCGTAAACGTTGAGGAAAAAAGCCCTTCGTTGAAAGGTGTCTTCGTATTCCGGCAAAGCCATTGGTTCGTAATCATTATCTACGATGGTTTCGGCCGCTCTCTCCAGCAGGCTGTCGAAAACGTTCGAAGTGTTGGATTCAAACATTCCTTCGGGGATGTCTTGAAGTCTCAATGTGATTTCTCTCCTCATGGCTTCTCGTAATTCACCCAACGTAGAGGCGCGTATTTTCTCAAAAACCGTGTCGCTCAATTGGTTTAGCAGGCTGTTTGAAAAAGATTCCAAGGCACCCATCAGGTTCTCAAACTTGAACTCCAAATTCCCCACGTTCAATTCGACCTTGATCTGGTCAACTTGTAAATTTCCCTCTTCGTCTTTCTTCAGAGTGGCTTCGGCGAAGCCTTGGGCGTCGGTGGCGTTCATGGTGAAATCGCCTACGCCCGACAACGGCACGAAGACCGCGTACCCTTCCAGATTGTACACGCCCGTCAATCTGAGAAGAGGATCGTACATCGTGACGCTGGCGTTGGCTTGACCTAAGTTAACAACCATTTTCTTTATTTGCAGATCTTTCAGACCGTGCAGTTCCATTTTCTGGAACTGGCAACGGAAGTTGGCCATCCCGGAATTTATGGAAACATTGAAATCGTTTACTGGTAGAGGATCTTTCATTAATTTGTGGAGAAATTTGTTCGGACTAACGACCCCGTCATCTTGGACGGCATCATTCAAGACGCTTTGCAAATTGACGGATTCATTCACGTCATCTCTTTCAGAATCAGCCGAGCGACGAAGCAACGAGCTTAATTTCTTAGAATCTAGAATAATTACAAAGAGAAAAAGAACACAATCGCGTTAATTAAACTTTAATTGCACGCGTTGGCGAGTAATTAAAGGGTGGGAGCGAACGTCATTTCAAAGGCGGAAGTTCAATGTTCTCAATTTCTAAAAAAAATATCTCTCCAATTTTAGCACGTGATAGAAAATAATAAAGCTTAATAAACGTAAGATAAAAATATGCCAATTTTTAGGAATTGTTATCAGTAATACTGTTTCTCGTAATGGCACTTTCATATAATAGAAATGTTGATTGAAAAGCTAAAGTTACGTTTCTTGAGTGACCCAAGTAAAGCTGTATGGTAGTCATACGCACCTGGAAATATTAAATTTATTTTATCTATATTTCCGAAAGTTGTGTGTCTGTCTGTCTCGATAGTGGCGTCCACTCAATTTGTATTATAGCTGGGTTGCCACAAAATTTTCAGATTAAAATTCCCTGATTATTCCGTTTTCCCTGACCATTTTAAGAGATTTTCCCTGACTTTATAAGGTCAAAATATTTATTTTATACTTCACTTTTATCAGAAATTAAAATATTTAAATGAACTTATATTTCAGTAAAATGGTTATTGCAATTTTGAAAATATTAGCAAAACTTTCAAAGAAATAAATGATAATAAAAGAATTTGTCATAGATCTAGAGTAATATTAACTTTCAAAAAGTGTCAAGAGAAAATCTAATTCCCTGACCTTTTACAAATTCTTTAAATTCCCTGACCTTTCCCGGGCCATTTTTTAATTCCCTGACGTGTGGCAACCCCATATACGATAGTGTAATAACATTTCGCTTTTATATCAATAGGAAGAAGCGTGGGTACCCTTCTATGCCGCCATAGTGTCAAGTACCTATTGTTATTTATGTACAAAGTTCATTTTCCCAGCCTGGGGTCGTGTGGCCCCTACGGATTTGGTAACCATCTAGAGCTATGTTGGTAGCCCTTAAAAGGATTCGCGTCGACATACGACGCATTTTTAAAACCTTGCGGATTGCCCTTTCACGGACTGGCAAATTTGATTGTACACTTGTGGATTTTAGTAAAAATAATAATCAGCTAGGCTAATACCCAATGCACCACCAAGTCATCTAGCGACTTTTAATGCCTTAAACAGGTGCTCTAAGCTCGCTGGTCAGGTCTTAAATTCTTGGGTAGGGTCTTAAATTCTTAAACCATTAAAAATATACGCTCAGCTCAATAGTTCTTTTTTAAAAGTAACGGGGCCATTTTGTTTAAATGTTGCTCTTACGTCACAGTCTCTTACTTTTGAAAGTCTACGAGCGCGCGCTACAATCGCGAGGAATATAGCTTTTTATAGTGCGCATGCAAATAGCTCGTGCGAAGAATATACTAATAAAGCTGTTTCTTGTGACGTAAGAGCAACATATTAACAAGTTGGGCCAGACCACTTTTTATTTTATAAAATCAACTATTAGCTGGAGGCCCCAAGCTAGTAATTCTCTATTCGCGAAAAACATAAAAAAAACCTTAGGTCCCAGGACACCACAGGTTTTGGGAGTGCAAAAAAAACGGAATTCGTGTACTGTGAGAAACTTTATGGGGAGGTTTGGGCGTTCTAATGCGGCTATAGCGAAACTAATTTACAGGTATAATTTCATTAGTTAATTATAACGTATTGTATACTAATTTAAATTATTTAGTAAAATTTAACAATTAATTTAGTTATTCGACCCTAATTAAAGATGAATTTTAATTATTCATAAATAGCAAAATAATATATTATCTATAAAAACAATTGTTCAAAACGAGTCCCCAAAAGATGGTGGCAGCTAGGAGCAACAAACACAGCACTGCCCACACAAGGAGAACGCAACCCGTCCAATGTCGTGGATTTTCTTGTGTACATTTTTCATTGGCTAGACGCTTTAGCGCCTGCTGCCGTCGGAAGGGGAAAATTCGGAAATTGTCGTCCCTCCCCCGCCCGGAAAACGTTCAGCGTAAAGGCTCGTGACGCTCGTCCAATGAAATTCGTACACAACCCTTCGTTAGCGTGTTTAAAGGCTAGCTGCGTTCTCCTTGTGTTTTGTGCCTCCTAGGTGGCACTATTTCAATTTTAATCGCGGAATCTGACCTAAGTAGTACTTCATGTTCAGGGTTGCCACAAAATTTTGAGATTCAAATTCCCGGACTATTCCCTGTTTTCCCTGACTTTTTAAGGCCAAATTTTTATTTTATATTTGACTTTTATCAGAAGTTAATAAATGTAAATGGACTTATATTTAAGTAAAAAGGTTATTGCAATGTTGAAAAAATTTGCCAAACTTTCAACGAAATAAATGATAATCATAGAATTTGTCATAGATCTGGTCTAAAAAATAACCTTAAAAAAGTGCCAAAATAAAATTTAATTCTCTGACTTTTTACAAATTCTAAAAATTCCCTGACTTTTTAGGTCCAATCTTAAATTCCCTGACTTTTCCCTGACGTGTGGCAACCCTGAATTGTTTTATAAAACGGGTCGACTCGTACGTTCTCACTAACCAAAATAAGTTTAAGATAGTACCATTACCATGATTACCGAAAACACTAGTGTCGTATTTCGACATAATTGTATAACAGAAATCCGAAGTTTACCGCAAGCAGAGTTCAAGTTAAAAATGATAGCATTTAGAAATCAATGAAACAAATGTTATGAAATCAAATTCTTTTTCTTGGCATAAAGTAACGTAATTTCATCTATCGCTAAATGATAAGATCATAAAGGCAACTTACCACTGGAATAAGCGACAAGGGCGAAAATTGACGCGTAGAAGTAAGCGTACAAGACGTAAGACATTGGAGCCATGATTTGTCGCAGCGTTCTCTCGCCGATGCCAGCTCGCGAATGAATGTGGGGAAAACGCCAGAGAGAGAGAGAGTCGCGGTCGTTAATAATCTTTCGTTGGCAGGGGTTAAAGATCAAAAGGGGGCCGATTGGAGACCCCCGTGACTAAAGGGAAGAGCCCGGCAATTTATCGCGTCGCGGACTGTCTTCCAAAATAACTTTCGTCGCTTCTGCCATCGATTGGCCCGTCCTTGCAATCCAATTACGACACAACATAGAGACGAACTGTAGGGATAAGATCGATAGAAGTCCGCGCTTTAAAGCACCAGTATTAGTATCGACGATTAAAAATAAACTATGTTATCTAAACATTAGTAATTGGATCCCTCAACAAACGGCACGTGCTTCTCGCGATAAGAAACGACTTTTTGGATGAAAAAGTAAAAACGAAAATATTTTATTGATATCACAGTAGATTTGTACCGTTACGTAGATGTTTAAGTTTACATGTAGGCCGACCAGCCCACGTACATTTGACACAAGTTAATTTCGTCGGTGGCTTCTCGTATCAAGTAGTCGACTTGTCCCTCGATGGACAGCGGAAGACCTTGAGGTTTATTTTTGCTTTTCACAATGCCCTTTAGACGAAGTTCTATATCACGCACGTGGATCAAAGCCTAATAGAGAAATACATTTAAAAAGGAAAATATTAGCATCTACCCTATATTTTACCGAGAAATCCTAACATCTCACCACAGGGCTCCCAGCGATTTTTTTTTTAATATTATAGGAATTATAGGAAATTTCATAGAAAATATAGGAATTTATAGGAACATTTTTAGCCAAAAAATAGGAATTTATAGGAACATTTCAGCTAAAAATAGGAATTTATACGAACAATTTTGAAAAAATAGGAAATTATAGGAGTATATTGAAATTATAGGAACATATTAGCTAAAAATAGGAATTTATACGAACAATTTTGAAAAAATAGGAATTTATAGGAGTATATTAAAATTATAGGAACATATTAGCTAAAAATAGGAATTTATACGAACAATTTTGAAAAAATAGGAATTTATAGGAGTATATTAAAATTATAGGAACAAATTAGCTAAAAATAGGAATTTATACGAACAATTTTGAAAAAATAGGAATTTATACGAACAATTTTGAAAAAATAGGAAATTATAGGAGTATATTGAAATTATAGGAATTTATAGGAACTCTGGGAGCCCAACCGTTGATGTTTTCGGGAATACCGGACCAAAGCCAGAGCTAAGCTCTATTTAGAAGGCAAATTTTTCACAAACGTTAAGGCTGTTTTCTAATACATTATTTTTAAAATTATAGGAATTTCTGGATATAGCCATAGAATAACTAGAAAATTTCGAAAAAAAAAAGAATTTATAGGAACAATTTTGAGAAAATAGGAAATTATAGGAGCATATTGAAATTATAGGAATTTATAGGAATTATAAATAGTAGATCGCGGGATTTAATAGGATTTCAAAGGAAGCTAAATTGAAAATTCCAGTCAAAACGCAACCATAAGTAACAGAATAACAATATCTAATTTTAAGACTGAACCAATTTTCGACAGTGACACTTGCGTCCAAGAGTACCCGAGATGTTTATTTCACATTTTGTTCGAAGTCGGGCATGAGATATGAAATTTCCCAATAGGAGACGTTGCACTACAAATTCGATTTGCCATGGCAACCGAAAATGTTTTTGACCACTTAAAACCACAAAATCTCCGTTTAAAAAAGCATGGGATTTTCTCGGTTGGGCTCTGTGCTTAACTAAAGCTTAATTTAAAAAAACTTTGAAAATGAATTCGGTTATATTTTTTTTAGTCGTCATACTTAATCGATTGGCTAGCCACTGTCAGATAGACTAACACTAATTACGCGTACTCAACACTAATGATTCCACTAATGACGAAAAGTTTTATTCTTTTATCAATCATATTACCCCTTTTGTAATAATTTTTAAAAGTCACTATAATGACTTAAGTTTAGAAAATATTGCACGATGTATCAGGCTTTGAAAATTTTATAGGAAAAATACGAATTTTAGAAGCGAATTATAGGAAAATATAGGAAATAAAATAGGATAATTATAGGGAAATAGGAATTTATAGGAAGGCATTAAATTATAGGAAATATAAGAAATAAAATAGGATAATTATAGGGAAAGAGGAATTTATAGGAAGGCATTAAATTATAGGAAATAAAATAGGATAATTATAGGGAAATAGGAATTTATAGGAAGGCATTAAAATATAGGAAAATATAGGAAGTCTGGTCATCGTGGATGTATTTTTTTCTCCAAAAAGTATTGTGAAAACATGTTTCAAACATTAGACAATAGACCCGCGCACTCTGTTTTTAATCACCATTTCGCTTCTGATTCATTAGCCTCTCACCAGGGGTGGTCTTTAAGGGTAAAGAAGGAATTTAACGCGAAGGTCTTCGCCTTTCTTCCGCCAAAAGGGGGAGCGAATTAATGTACTTTGTCTTCCCCCGTCACTTTCACACTTAAATTCAACGAAGGATAGAAGCAATTAGCTTCCTCGAGTGGCGTCCGGATTTACGGATTTAAAACACAAAGAGTTTGTTTGCCAGAAGAGAAACCCACGAGTTGGGTGGCTTTATGGTCTAGATCCTGTACCGACGTTAAAACACCAGTCAAAAAACGAGCTGAAAAAATCGCAATGACTGCTTGCATGCCCAAATTGTTAAAATGGGACGACGAAATAGTTCAGTTAAGGGCTATGGATGAATTCAAAGGCTCTTTGGTAGGAGCTCTAATGGAAGCTTAATCGAAGTTAGCCTTTCCCATTAAAACAAAAAGGCCTCTTTACATTATAATAACACATTTTCACGTTTCGGTACCAGTTAATTTTCCTAGAAAGCACTCAAACCCCTGTCGGCGTGTGTAAAAATTACGGTAAGCTATACCATTTAATTTTGGCTATTACCAAAGCGACATAAGAACCAAAAGTGTGTCAACTCTACCTTGGCACTCTTTAAAATATTTAATAATAATAATAATAATAATCAGCTAGGCTAATACCCAAGGCACCACCTTAGGCCTAAGTCATCAAGCGACTTTTGAAGCCATTAATTCAGGTGGCCGGGTTACAATGCGTAGGAGGGTGGTGGCAAGCCCTGCATTTACTGAGAGCGCTGCTAGTCTCACAATATAAGTCTATGGTTTGACGCGATTTTCTCTCTTCGATTTACTCGCCCGTAGACATACGTTCTAAGACGCCTCACTCAGCGGCGCTGGAGTAGAGCAAATTTCAAAATTTGATGACGTATTTTTAACCCCTCTCCCATTCCCTCTTTTTACTTCGCGACAAGCTCTCATTAAACGTTATACTAAGTTTCTGTAACTTCAATAAACTTACAAGGAGACGACCCGAGGTGATTTTCACCGATTGTTTTAAATTCGGGGGATAAGTAGACCTTTCTGTTACTTGAAATTTCCCAAAAAGGAAAAGATTCAACAGGATTTAGATTTGCCATGGCTACCAAAAATGTTTTGGACAACTTAAAACCATCTTTTCCCTATGGATTAACATGGAGAAATTGCAGAATTTAAAATATTAAAAAAAAATTATATAAAAAATGAAACATTGGTAAATTCAGGTTAATTTGGGGGAAAATAAGCAATTTGGGTAAATACAAGTAACATTGGTTATATTATTTAATATGGGTAAAAATGTTTGTACATTTCGGTAAATAATTACTAAATTTTGGTTATGGAAGAAAAATTGGTAATTTCTGCGATTTCTCCACGTTAAAACCCGACGAAACTTTTCCTTTTGGGAAATTTCAAGTTACATAAAGGACTACTTTTCCCCCGAATTTAAATAAAATCGGTGAAAATCACCTCGGGTTGTCTCCTTTTCAGTATTATCGTAAGCCTATCATCATAAGGTCCCCATAAGCAAAGGTCTAGGCCAAATTTTTGACGATCACAGAGGTAGGTAGGTATTCAAAATCTGCACCTCCTAGTGGCAACGTCCTCAACTATGCATTTCAGGCCAAATTTTGGACGATCACAGAGGTAGGTAGGTATTCAAAATCTGCACCTCCTAGTGGCAACGTCCTCAACTATGCATTTCTGAAATAAATTTCGTGAAGTGCATTATGAATGCACGCAAGCCCTGCGCGAACGTTTTTAAACTTGGAACCACGCGGGATAAATCTCCGACGCGAGCCCCTTAGCACCGTAGCCAAAGCTTCTTCTTCTTCTTAATGACTGCACCAAAGCTGCCAGAGGCTGCTTAAAAGCGCTCAGAAGGGTGACGTAAATGATTCAGGAATATTTTTTTGATTTTAAAGACACAGTCTTTTGAGGAAGGTGAATCCAGTTGGATATTGTTCTATTAGAGAAATGATTCTATTAGAGAAATGATGTTTTCGATATTATATGTTTTTACACGAGTCACAAAAAGTTGCCCTCTAGTTATTGTTGAGGTTTGTCGCGTGAAAAAATCCGATTCTCGGAGTACACTTCGTCCAGATAATATGAAGTATACCTCTCCTAAGTCAGTTTCACCATGGCGATCCTCAAGAGTGGGTATGCGTAAAAACTGTCGTCTGTAGGCGGCGGATTGGTCACGTAGGGCGGGTACTAGTTTGGTCACGTAGGGCGGGTACTAGTTTGGTCAGTTTGTTTATTGACTTGTTGATTAGGCTCATTTCCCTTTTTAAATAGGGAGACCAAATCGGGGATGCAAAGTCTATCAACGGGAGGATGAAGGCGTTGAAAATAGTCCTGATAACCTGAGGAGTTTTAAAATGAAAAGTTCTTCTTACAAGACCGGTGAACATGCTAATTTTCTTCGCTACAACCCGACAATGTTCGGAGAAGGACTGTTTGTCATCCATCTGGACGCCTAGATCACGCACACATTTGGCAGCAGGAATAATCTGTCCTTTTAGGTAGTACGTTGCGTGAGGGATTGTTCTACCAAGATGCAGCACGTTTGACTTTAGTGTATTGAATGAGAGACCAGATCTGGCAGCCCAGGTTTTAACTTCGTTAATTTTATCGCTTTAAAACTTAAAATTAACACTTATCTTTGGAAATAGTTTCATCAGAACCTAAAACTGGCTATTAGAAATAAAAGTTGCGTTTCTGAAGGTATTTATTTTTCAAAATTGAGATTTATACGCGTTTTGTGTGGCATTTATCAACCCGAGCGTGGCTGAATGCCAAGTAAGATAATATTTCAGATGTACAAATTTTGAAAAATAAGATGTCGCTACTGCCCTATCGTCGTACGTTAATTTTCACCTCTTCTGGACAACGCCGTTACCACGGGTCCCTGTGGTAGACCTTTACTTATGGAGACCTTATGATAGGCTTAGGCTATAACCGATATTACGATATTCGATTTAAAAACATGTAGGGAATTGGGTGTTACTGCCAAGAGCTTGTACGTAAGGAAATGGGCTTTCTAATTTTTTTTTTAATGTCCGACCCCTCGAATTGGTGTCTATAGCTAGTGTAGCCTTCACATATATTCTTATCTTCTCCAAGTTCCCATCAAGCGCAAAATACAGCCACTTAGCGATTAATGCTAGAAGCTCGTTTATTTTTAAAGAAAACCAGTGGTGTCGGCACGAAGTCTTAGACACCACCAAACACGGAACACAAATATCAAATAATAAGAAAAACAAGAGATGATTTAAAAGGTAAAAAACCACGAAAAAAGCCGGAAGCGAAGGGAACTCAAAGAGAGAAAACAGACGCAGGGTCCACAACGAACGATACCGAGCAGCCGGAAACCTGGCTAGAATCCCCAACAGAATCTGCACTAACGGAACCGTAGAAGAATAGAAGCTCGTAAACTACTGGATTTGCGTCTGCTTAGGATTTCATTTACTAACTTAATGCATTTAAAAACTAAATCTATATTTAGTGAAATAAATCTTTGGTTTTAACCGTTTTATCACAAAAATATACTAGTAGCTAACCATGTTAACAATAACAAAAGTATAGAATAGAATGTTTGTATAGGAATTTATTCCATAGCTAAATCTAGCAATTTAACTGACAATTGTGAGTGGCGAGATTGCAAATGGGCAAAATATCAAAATTATAGTAATTTATAGGACTTTTTTAGGATTTTGCTAAACATATAGGATGTTATAGGACTTCTTGAAAATATAGGACTTCGGGGGGGGGGGGGGGGCTGGTATTATGGATAGTGGTCGTCCAAATGAGCAGAACATATGGCCGACTATTCTTTTAGCCGAAATTCTGGTCGGCCAAATGAGCATCCCATTTGATCGACAGCTCATTTGATCGACTGCTCATTTGACCGACTGCTAATTTGACCGACTGCTAATTTGACCGACTGCTAATTTGACCGGCTGCTCATTTGATCGACTGCTCATTTGATCGACTGCTCATTTGACCGACTGCTCATTTGACCAGCTGCTCATTTGATCGACTGCTCATTTGATCGACTGCTCATTTGACCGACTGCTCATTTGACCAGCTGCTCATTTGACCGACTGCTCATTTGACCGACTGCTCATTTGGCCGACTAAGTTAAATGAAAGGCTCATTTGACCGACTGTTATACTATAGCCTGTCCTATACTATGTATTTAGTGTTAGGTTGACTTATAGAACGGGCAATGTATTCTAAGTATTTTAAGTATTGGCGCCGTTCTTTAATAACCAAGCTGGGCCTTCTAATAGCGTTTTCCATTGGGAACCTCCGAGTGTTATCCGGATTTGTTGAATGACGTTACTGCTCTCTGTAGGAGGCGCTCAGAGGATTCGCCCTGGTAACTCCCATGAAATACGAAACTTTTTCGGAGCACTTTTTTGGTTCACTCCGACTCTTGAGATGGGGCAGCTGGGAGCACTCCGGGAGGGAGTACCTTGGTCAATGGAAGACGATCCTCCCCCTCGGAGTTGCCCCTTTTTTCCCAATGGAATACGATTTTGATTTTGGAGCACTCCGGGAGTGCTCGGAGGTTCGAAATGGAAAACGCTATACAACGCGACCTAGAGGACAGTACCTAGCCAAACGCAAATAGTACCGTCCAACCGCCAAATGAGCAGTCGGCCAAACGAGCAGTCGGCCAAATGAACAGTCGGAAAAATTTGCAGTCGGCGTAACACGTATTTTGTGGTCTGCCAAACGAAACTCTCCCGCCCTTGACGCCATATCTATGTGAGAAGCAACTAAAAGTAGGACCGGAATGGTAGGACCAGTTTTCAATTTCAATGACTGCGGATTACGTCATCCGGTTCAAGATTGGCTGAGAAAAATACTTTGCGTTGTGAAAGGATTTTGGACCAATGAACATTGGGAATATTGGCAAAGTAAGTTTATCCACACTAAAGCCAAAAGCTTGCCAGCCCACTGTTGAAGCCGAACTCCACCACCCCATTATCTACTAAAATAAAATTTAGTCCTCCAACTCCAAGCATAAAACCACCGTGTATGAGGGCTATATATGGAACTCCGTACCATAGATTCGAATTCTGAGAGCTTTCTGATTGACGATTTTCTATCGAAGCGTTTACTCACTTCCGGCCTCCATCGGTTGCTTTATTTTCATCAAAAGGTGGAAGGAGTAAAAAGAGTAGCCCTAATACTCCGGAACAAGAGCATAGTTTATTGGGTGGAGTAATTCTCATCCCCGGAACCGCCGAATAAAACGTTTTAGTCCGAGAACAGGTGAAAAGAAACCACCTTAAGTTGACTGTGGTCTTATATCTAGTTAGTTACTATGGTAACTATGTAGCTAATTTTTCGGAGTTTCGGTATGAAATGGGTAAACGCTCGGTAAACCAAATTGACTACGCGCGAGGCAGTTATTTCGAATCTAGGGTTCGAGGTTTACATTATCTTTCGCTATAGCCAATACCAAGAACGTATTCAAGTTGACAGAGCAAATGTGGAAACAAATATTGCCGCCTTCGTTTTCATGATTCCTGGAAAATAATCTCCACCTACTCTGAGAGAGAACCTGCGTTGGGATTGGAGCATTTTGGCCGCTAACCAGAAGATAGATTACACAAGGAAGGCTACATGTTTATATGATATCTATCGATTGTGTTTCAAATTAATAACATAATTTGGTCCTTGGCACTTTTGGCGGTGCAAACCCGGTATCTAATTGTTGATATATGAAGTCAATGCTAAGCTCCTCCCCTAATTGGGTTCGGGTTCTTTTAGAAGTCCTTGGGGAGTTTCAATGCTTAACATAAAATTTTACTAGTTAAAGGGGCTCCAAAGTTCGGTGGCAAAATGTGTGTAAAGTCAGTAAAGTGCGAAATTTACGGTTGACTCTGCCCACCTCTGCCAAGGCCGAGTTAGAGGTTTGGGGGGATGAAAAGCATGCTCAATTTTCTTTTTTTGCCACCGAACTTTGGAGCCCCTTTAATACTTTCTTCACATAATGCTGTAATTAGATTGCGGAAATTTAGGTGTGATTTCTTCTCATTACTGTTCTAGGGTGGACCCCTGGTATTATATCTTTTACCGTTTGACTGCTTGAGATCAGTTTCTGACTTCATCGATCTTGCCACGTTTAAGCGATAAATGGAAAAAAAGCCGAAGATTTTATTTACACGCTGAGGTATATGCAAAAACATTTTGCTATAAGTGTTGGTACACGCCAAAAATTTATCAACCCACATAAATAGAACATTAAATTCTGACCAGTACAATATCTAGAGCAGAAAGTGGAAAACACTACTTGTGTATTGCTGGAAAGAGTGCATATAACAAATTTATAATTACATTTCACATATGTGTGCCAGTTACCTATCTTACTTCCCTTCCATAAACTACAACCTTGTACCTCTTCATGGTGGAAGGGAGTAACAGGTGGAGGGGCAACCCTCCATGCTGGCCAACTAAGGCTCTGCTTCTTCCTTAAGCCAAGGTGTAAGGTATCGTGCTGAGGGTTGAATGGTACCGGGGAAGCGAAAATACGGTATCATGAACGATCCCTTCGGGGAACCAGGTGAAACCCCGTTGTAATTAACCATCCGCCCGGACAGAGGATTAAGGGCGGTGACCTTTTACTTTCCTCTTTTCTCGTAGGACCAAAATGGAGTCACAAAACAAACAAAAAAACAAAAACCGGGCAAGGGTTCGAATGAACCCGGCCTTAAGCAAGGGGAGGGTTCGAAAGGACCCGACAAAAAACAAGGGGAGGGCTCGAAAGGACCGGACCCAAAACAAGGGGAGGGCTCGAAAGAACTCACCCTTAAGCAAGAGGGACTGTCCCCAAATAGAACCCGGCCTAGCCTTCAATGAAAATTTTGGCACACGATAATACTAAGCATCTTGACACCATTAAGTTGAAAGATGGTAGTTTTTCCACGTCCGGTAAGGACACTCTGACACATATGTTAGATGTACACTTTCCGGACTCTAAAAGGTCACCAGCAATAGTGGCACTGGCACTCTCCCTTTGAGGATCAATCGAACCAAAAGGGAAGATTGGGCAGTGGCGAATAAGGTCGTCACGCATTCTAGACTTATATGGGCTATTAAGTCATCTAAACCCAATAAGTCCCCGGGACTGGATGGGATTTTTCCTATCCTTTTACAGGAGGGCAGTGATATTCTATGCCCTCTGCTCTAGGGCATTTACCTAGCACCTGGAAGCTGTCTCAAGCAATCTTTATACCCAAGCCTGGTAAATCTGATTACCTGGAAGCTAAGGCATTTAGGCCAATTAGTCTTACCTCTTTTCTCCTAAAAATTCTGGAGAAAATGGTGGACAACTATATTAGAGAGGAGGTTCTTTGCAACTCTCCTCTGTCGGCTGCTCAGCATGCCTATCAGAAAGGCAGGTCTACTGAGACCGCCCTGCATGGTATCAGCAGCTGCCTGGAAAAGGCAATTGAGTACAAGGAAATTTCTCTAGCGGTTTTCCTTGATATTGAGGGAGCCTTTGATAAGGTCTCCAGCACAGTTATACTGAAGGCTGCGAAGAGATTTGGTATCAATGACACATTGTGCCTTTGGATCAAATCTATGTTAACAGACCGGAAAGCGACATCCTCCTTGCTGGGTGACTCCCTTATGGTCTCCACCAGGCGTGGTTGCCCACAGGGGGGGTTCTCTCTCCCCTTCTTTGGTGCCTGGTGGTGGATGAACTTGTTCGGAGGTTGAAGAGGATGCCGCTGTTTCGGTTACGCTGATGATATTGCTATCATCATTACTCGGAAATTCCCGGTAACAGTGAAGGACGTAATGAGGAGGGCTCTAGCATCAGTTGAGAGCTGGTGCAAGGAGGTCAACCTCATGGTTAATCCTAATAAAACTGTCTTGGTTCCTTTTACTCGTAAAAAGATAAAAGCCATGTTCGAGGGTATTTCCTTATTTGGAAAGGACCTAGTGGAGAGCACCGAGGTGAAGTACCTCGGGGTCATCCTGGATAGCAAACTAACATGGAAGCCACACCTTGACTATATAGTCAAGAAGGGTAAAATGTTATTTTGGAGAACTAGAAGTACAGTTAGCAAGACCTGGGGCCTAAGCCCCAGAGCTGTGTACTGGCTGTACACCATGATCATCAGACCTATCCTGTCTTATGCAGCTGTAGTCTGGTGGCCAAGAGTTACTTTAAGGACTGTGCAGTTTGATCTGCGCACTCTACAAAGGCTGGCTTGTGTCGGCATTACAGGAGCCATGAGAACAGCCCCAAGCACTTCTCTGGAAATTATCCTGAATATACTTCCTCTCAACTTTTTATTGAGGAAGCTGCCTTTTTAGGTGCCTATAGGCTTAACCAAAATGGCTGGTGGAAGGCTAATAATTGGGAGCATAGCCACACCAAGCTCTATTGGGATATTTCCAATCAGATGCTGATTCTGACAATGGGTTCTGATATGATGGTTACTAAACTTCACTTTAGTAAACCTTTTGAGATCAACTTCTCTAGACGTGCGGAGTGGAGTAACTTAACCCTCGGTACCAGAGGAGAGATTGTCTGGTTCACTGATGGGTCTAAGGCCCACTATGGCACTGGTGCGGGGATGTATTGCCTTACTAATAATTTTGGCTTTTATGAAAGCCTAGGGATACACACTAGTGTATTCCAGGCAGAAATTTTTGCCATTTGCTCCTGTGTTGCTTACTGTTTACATCAGGGGTATCATGGGAACTTGGGAAGGTTATCCAGATTTATTCGGATAGCCAGGCCACTCTTAGAGCTCTCAGCCAGTATAGTATTCTTCCTAAACTGGTTTTTAGCTGCTTAGATCTCCTCTGTGCTCTTGGGTTGCACAATAAAGTTCAACTTTGTTGGGTACCTGGGCATAAGGGGCATCTTGGGAACGAAAGGGCCGACGCCTTGGCCAAGGAAGGTGAGAGGGCTGGGTTAATTGGGCCAAGTTTATGTCAGATTGTGAACTCAGACAATGGTCTGAGATTGAAGGTCAAAGGCAGGCCAAAGAGTTTACTCTTGGCCCTTCTAGGGAGAGAGCCAGAGAATTACTCTCGCTCTCTAGGGCTAGTATTAGGATTGTTATTGGCCTACTTACAGGCCACTGCCATCTAAACAGACATTTGACCTGATTTGCAGAGCTTGTCTAGCTGAGGAGGAAACTGCCTCACATGTACTCTGTAGCTGCGATTACTATGCAGCCCAGAGGTTTGAGCATTTGGGTATGCATCGGTTGGAGACGTATGACGTCTCTAACATCACGGCCAGGACTTATTTAAGTCACCAAGTTTGGGGATGCACAATGGACCTTAGGTCGAAGTGTTTGGCTTGCCACCCCACTCAATAATAATAATAATACCTATCTTAAAAATATAGTTTAATAAATTTTATTGAGAGCTATTTTTAGAATGACCACACATTTTTGCTGGACTCAAGTGTTTTCTACTGGGTGATCTCAAGTGCTTGTGATGAAATTTGCTTCTACTAGTGACTCAATCCAGCAAGGATCAGCTGAAAGTTGATCTGATAAATTGCTCTGTAGCTATCCCCACTTTTAAACTGGATCTCCTTAGTAGAAATTATATTTAATTCAGAGAAAACGGCATGGTATTAGAAGATAAAACTTATTTTATACAAGACGTTTCGAGCCGAGGCTCTTCTTCAGTCGTTCGTTAGTTTTAATTTGATTAGAACTTGAATATGGCGCGTGGTAAAATTTTAAATCAAATTAAAACTAACGAACGACTGAAGAAGAGCCTCGGCTCGAAACGTCTTGTATAAAATAAGTTTTATCTTCTAATACCAAAATAAGTTTTATCTTCTAATACCATGCCGTTTTCTCTGAATTAAACATAATTTCTACTAATATTCACCATGGTAAATAATAAGTTTAATATATATGGATCTCCTTAGGCTTTCAGTTAGTTTTTATCTGGGAAACTCACTCGTTCTCTCTTTTTTTAAGACTTTGTGGTCAATTTCAGAGCGCTTTCAGAGTTTCCCACTGGATATTGCTCCTTGTTGAAGTGAGTCGCTAGTGGAATAAGCAAATATCATCACAAGCTTATCCGAGATTGTCTGTGTAGTGAGAAAACAAATCAGAAGCGCTTTTTGAGTGCCTAAGAGCATCCTGTAGAAAATACTAAGTCGCTTATTTTTCCCAATGTATGGTATCAATTCCACATTGCTCCACATATAGTTAGCAGCAAAAGTTAATGATGCTATTGAGATAGAATAGGATAGGCAATTTACCCACTTTCTGATCTGTTCTTTCAAATTTTGTTTTAAAACTTAGATGATAGTAGTGATTCCTTTGAGTTGCAAAAAAAACAATCTTACTAGTCTTCTTCAGTGTCTCCCTAGTTCGCGAAGCTCTCAGCAGGCTACACTCCTCCCCTCCCAAATTTTATTTAACTATAAACATTCATTTTAAAAACACTTCCATTAACACACTATTGGTAATTATGTAACTTTTAATAAAACTATTTTATATCTGAACATATAGAGCATAATTTTAGACTTATTATATAAACTATCCCCAAAAACAGATAGACATAAACTATCTATTTTTCCTATCCCAGAATGTTTAATTATGCAGAAATACCTCACTTAAGGGTTTTTCTATAGCATCATTGTCACACAGTACTCTGTGTTTATTCCGTAGCATTAGCCTTACCATTTAAAAATGTAAGAAATGTCATCTTACTTTCTCGTTGGTTATTTCACCAGATGTATCCGAGGCTGATTTGTTACCACTTTTCGCCGTCTTACCCCATTCCACCAATGGATCATAAATGAATGGTTTCAGCATACTCATTAAAGCATCTGTCTGATTCCTCATAACTGTCATTGTAGCCTCACATGCTTTCCTAAAAATTCCTTCATAGCCTGTTGGGCCCTGAAAACAAATGTCACAAATATATTGGGAGTTTGGGGCAAAAAAAGGGCTAATTATGATACTTACCAAAGCGTCAATCAAGTTGTGTGTTAGTCTAAAAGGTACTCGTTCAGGCCAATCAAATGTTTCACCCTGATTTACAACATTGTTACATTTACACTTGTAATTTTTCATAAATAATAAAAATATCCTGTGATTTTTACTTTGTTGAATAGACAGTTGAAATCAACGTGGAAAGTATCGCCACTTTTAGAATCTATCAGAATATTCTCTCCATGCCTATCTCCCAATCCTAATATGTATCCAACCATTGACATAACAGCCAGAGTTCTAGCATAGGCCAACCTTGCAAAGTACCAGGATGTAGGATCGGGAAAGTAAGAAATGAAAAACTCGCTGAAAATGGCAGGATGTCTTGGCAAAAACTTGCTCTTGAAAATTTCCAATTTTTTTCTAAAATGGTAACAAAATGATATGAGATAGGAAAAGTTTACAACATTAAACTATATATTTATACACTTGGAAAATCTAAGAATCCATTTCCACTGTGCTGCGAAAGTGGCTTGAGAAATGGGCAGAGCTTAAACTACTTTTAATGTAAGCCATAAATAGTTGACATGCATATTAGGGAGGAGGTTCTCAGTGTGACACCCTTCTCTGATGCTCATTATGCCTATCAAAAGGGCAAATGTACTGATACTACCCCTCGATGACCTACTCTTAGGTCATTTACAGCTTATGTCCTTTTAATGCGGCCCAAAGCAGCAGTGGCATAGACAAGGGGGGGTTTCCGGGGTAAGACCCCCTTTGAGCCTAGCTTTGACTGTACTAAATTTCCACCCCATTCTTGACATTCCCATACATCGACCCCCCCCCTTAACGAATTTCTGGCTATGCCACTGCAAAGCAGATCTTGGGCTTCATTTCCGAGACAGGGCTTTTTCAAGTCTAAATGGCTGGGGTAGCACAATGGACCTCTGGTCAAAGCACTACATTTGGCCTGGTCATATCACCCAAATACATAATATATTAATTAGTAATAATAAGCCATAACACGTTTTTTCAAATTCATTCGCTGGCTACTGCCTTTCACTCTAAAAATAAACTTAACAGAAAATGGGAAAATGATTTAGTTCCGCGCTTTTTCTGTAAACGTTGTACACCATGCCTGTTTCTATGACAATCATCAGGGCCACCTTAGTCTTCCTTAGACATTCCAAGTTAAATGGTTACAGATAAAACGATTGTAGCGATTATTAATCTGTTCACGTTTAAATTACCAATTTATTTTCTAGATTACTTCGTGAAAACCACCTATACGGATTTTACGCGATTTACTAAAAGAGGGCAGATAGGAATTATCCTTAAATTTTGACATAGCTTATGCCCACTGTATGTCAGATTTAAATCAGTATTGATTTACAATATTGGTCAATATTTCTAAAATATAATATAAAAAATCAGAGAAACTTAACTTGGCAAAATTAAAAACTGACAAAATAATGATAAACATACTGCACAGGATCATTACAGTTGGGCATAAAATGTTTCATTTCCTTTCCAGTCATCGGGTTTATTCCCTTTTCACGGTACAGTGACAATAAAATTGGCCTTAAACCCTTCAAGTTGGGGACCCATTCGATCAATCCACATTCTTCATTCAAAGGTACTACAGTCTGAAAATACATACATGTACAATTTTAAAACTTCTGATATAACTATTTTTTTTATAAAATTCATTCTTCCATACATAAGTTCTAATGTGTAACTGCCTTCTTCTAGCATCAGAATCTTTTTTCAGGTACTTGTTGACCAAATTATTAAACTCCATTAACCGACAATCTTTTCTCAAATCATCCTGAAAATTAAGCTCATTATTATTGAATTTTGTTATTAAAATATAATGAGGGAGAATACCTTAGGTTTGCACATCATTGGATATTTCTTTCCATTGCTTCCCCTTATTGTGATTTTCTTTGGTTTTTGAAGCGATGGTAGTATCTCAACTGAGTCTTCAAATCCTTGAATATATATCATACTTTGAGGAAATGGGTTGTGATCTTTTACAGCATTGTTTGACATTGGAATCGTTACACTCATTGATGACTGCAGCGGCAGTAGAATCTTACTCATCCTCCTGCAATAATATAAGTCTTGGCAAGGTAAATAATAGTGATGACATTACGTTATTTTAACGATTTATTGGTTGGTGTCTAAATTATCAATTATGTAAGGCTGATTTTTTTCAAAGAGGTGGAATAGATATTGCCTTAGAGATAGAAAATAATCCTTGAACTAAAGGATAGGGGTGAATATCAACACACCAACGCATGTCCGATATTTTTCATTTTTTGGATACTTTAGAGGATACTGAATATTTCTGTGTCCAAATTATTTTGTCGAAATTAAAATTTGCGGAGATAATAATTTTTTTAAATTAACCAAAATGAACGTTTTCTAGCGTTTCTTTTCAGTTTTGTGCAATATTAGGCAATTTTTTCTTGGTTAGGTCACAATGCTAGACGGCCCATCGTGATTAGCAAGAATGGGGTTGGGGTGGCGCTGCTTGCCCCCAGCACAAGAGAGTAGTTGACGTCGTAAAATCGCGCGCTAGTTGACATCGTAATTTTTCCCCACAAGAACAAAAATCTTTTCATTTCTTCAATGGAATATTTTTAATAACATTGATGGCGGGAAAATCATTTCTTATAAAAGTTTGTCGAGATTTTTAGGAATACATTTTTTTAAACTCTTTCAAGCACTTGTCTTTTGAATATGTCTTCCGAAATTTTAAATATTATATCCAGAATAAAAAGGTCTGGTGTATTATTTAAATATATTTTTCTTTAATTGGATATCTTTAAATATAATGTCTTATTTATAGGTTACGAAATAAAATATTTCAAATTATAGTTATTTATTTTCATTTTTCATAACGACTGCGTTAAATTAGAATGAGTCACGTTGTTGGGGAGAGAGAGTAAGTGAACTTTGACCAAGATTATTTAGTTTTGGTTTCGATGGAGATAAACTACATTTATTTGAATCTTATAATTTCCTATATTCCTTTGAAGAAAATGATATAAGCTTATAAAAATGGAAAGCTTTTTGCTTTGTGGGGGGAAAATTACGACGTCAACTAGCGCCCAATTTCACGGCGTCAACCAGCACGATTTTACGATGTCAACCAGCACGATTTTACGATGTCAACCAGCACGATTTTACGATGTAACCGATTTTTTCCCTAACGGGAAACGTTAGGCCAGACGAACGTAAGATTATAGAAAGAAACACAACAGGCCCGTAAGGGAATTCAGTCTCAACAATATTTTATTTGGTTTTAAAGAGAATATCCATTTACCCCTTAAAAGCAGAGATCATTTCGCATTACCCCATATATTTACCAGTACAGACAGAGCCATATTCCTGGAGGCCAATCCAACGTCAGTTTTCTAATCGAGGAGCTCAGCAAATCTAACCCCTCTCTACGAGAACCTCCACCTCTCTCCTCCTTCCACCCCCGGCGCACTCTCTTATACCGGATTGTAAAAAACTAAAACGAAAAGCTGTCTGCTTCGAGGCCTTTGAACAGTTGAAGAACAGGTCTGCCAGGAGTACGGCTCTCTCCGTTGTCTGCGGACGCTCAATTAGACGTTAGTATTTTTAGTAATAAGAAAGAGAAAAAAAACAAACGCGTTAGGTAAGTCAGAGTGTTACCTGGTGCAAGGGAGCCTAGGCCCCTCTACCAGTGGTTATGTAGGCTTAGGACTAATACGGCGGTTACAACCATGTCAACCAGCGCGATTTTACGATGTCAACCAGCGCGATTTTACGATGTCAACTAGCGCGCGATTTTACGTAGCAAATGTAATGTGAGACGACGAGAGAGGGAATTTTACGTAGCAAATGTAATGTGAGACGACGAGAGAGGAAATTTATGTAGCAAATGCAATCTGAGAGTGAGAGAGACCGAACTCGAATTTTGTCCGGTTTGACGTGCCATAAATTAACATCTCCGCGAATTTTCATTTCCGCAAAATATCGGACATGCATTGGTGTGTTGATATTTTGCCAAGGATAGCTATAATCAGCTGCTATGCAAGGTTTTAGAGTAAAATTTGGTTGATATTTGGTGAAAATGATATCAGTATCAGTTAAAATAAGATATGGCTCAAAACTAAGATTCATTTAAATTTTAGATAGAAAACACTTGCCTATCTTCTATAAGCTTCGGCAATGATTTCATATGTGTACTAATACTGAAATGTTTTACATCCGGAAATTGCTTATTTGACAGTTCTAAAAGTTTATCAGCCAATCGAGTAGAATCATTGATGAACTTGTCTAAATTTGATTTGATACTTCTGGCTTTTTGAAATATTTCTTGACAACGTTCAACTCTAACTTTATAAGATGACTATAAAGGAAATAAGTAAATTATAAATTAATATTTTAGGCATTAAAAATGATTACTTTTGACACGGCTATCATCATCCACATTGCTTGTTGAGGGTACGTTGCCAGCAAGTTAGCAATAATTGTCTAAAATACCAAAACATTATGAGAAACCTTAAGAAGGACAAATTAAAAAAATTGTACCTGCAATGCAGAAGCCACAATGGGATGTGAGTGGCAAATACGAGAAATGAGTTGAGGGAAAGCTACCAAAAATTGGTAAGGTGAAAGGGTACGTGAAAACTTCAAGATATGCTGCGTTAATGGAAATAATTTTTATTACAAAAAATACTAAAATTTTCCAAACAAATCTCACATCTGTTACAGTATGAAGAACTGTTTCTATATTAGCTAATGTATTAGAAGACATCTTTGAACGTTGAAAATCTACCACTTGAGTGCCCAGTTCAAACCAAAGGGCTAGCATACGAGGCATTGAATGAAATAGGTGTTTACAGCCAAATTGCAATGATTTTCCATAGTTCATGACAATATCATTAACATAATTTCTGGGAATAAAGGTTAAAATAGAAAATCAACACTAACTTAAGTGATGGCAGATATGAATATCAGATCGGTTACGGATATCACAATGTTACTAATTAATCAGTTCAAGGTAAAATGCCCTATTTTTACAAAAAAAAGCTGCTACGTTTTTTCTTTAAAAATTAGGATAGATGGCCCTTTTGTAATATCTAATAATTAGGCATGTGCGAGTCTTGATTTTCTACATTTAAAATAAGAGACCAATCAGAAACAACTAGGACTTGCACCTCACCCAATAAGAAATCTTAACAGGGGTTCAAAGGGAATATTTTTTAGTAGCTTTTTAAGGCCACTTTTTAAAGCTCGTGAGTAGTGTCTGGGTAAGAATAATAGTTTCGAGTACTCTAAAGTTAAGCCTAGGCCTTGTTTAGAGGCTCGAACCATTTTCAAGCTCAATCAAGTACTCGAATAAAATGGGAGTACTCGCACATGCCTACTAATAATCTAAAATTTCATTAGCTGAGAAATAGACAAATGAAATTTTTTTATAACAAAAAGGTTGCTCATCAAAAATAATTGGTATCAGTTAAATTATATCAGTCAATACTATTTTTCATACCCTCGGAAATCTGGCTTTTCGATTGTCATTAGGAATCGGTCTAAATACTTGGCGTAGTGAAAATACCCATCCTCCTGTTCAGGCGTTAATAAATAAACATCTTTATACATTTTGATCAGAATGTTACTCTCCAAAATAGCCGCTTCTTCACTGTATTTAGTCAGTAATAGCTTCGCCTGCAGAAAGATTATTCTCATAATTTGAAAGGAAATGCGTTACTCCTCTGAATTATTATAATGTACCTTTGCATATGGCAAATTTGGCTCATTTTTCTTGCTTGACTTATTTACAGCCCTTTCAATGTCACCATAATGTTCTTGCAGCCCATTCTTCAAAATATTAATAGCTTGTTGTTGATCTCCCATAGTCCAATGAACTTTGGCTTTTTCAACAAACATTTCGGGTAGTTTAACAGACTTTGCTTTCAATAAACTGTTTGATCTTTGATGAAATCCATTCCTTCAAAATATGAGACAGAAAGTTATTTAGTTCTAAGAAAAAATTATAAATATTCTTACTTTCGAGCTAATTTGGCAATAAGCATCCAACACTGGCTAATTTCAAGCTTCATTTGCTTTTCACGATCTGGACACTCATTAGAAACTAGAGTGAACAAGACTCGTTGCAAGTTGATGATCGGTTCTAGACACCTCATTGACGACTACATTGTATTGAAGAATTCAAGTTTGTATAGTTGGCAGTGAAGCAAAATGCTAGCATATAGATACCTGAACTAGTTCACGCCTTTCTTTCCACTCTTCGAGCAATTTATCTACATTAATGGGAGGAACAGAACCTAAACTTGATGAATCCGGAAAATCCATAAATATTTTAAAACTTTTCTCTAAATCAGTCAACATATGAAGTCTATATAGGAAGTGAAAATTAATTAGCACATGGAAGAACAAACAAGCATCTTTAACCTACTTGCACATATAGTTATAAGCTCTTTGGTAACCCTGGATCTCCATAGAAGCCGCTGATAGTGGGCCAGTTAATGCATTTCTCACTATTTTGAGATTTTTCCCAAATTCATTGAAATTCTAAAAAAAAATTCAGTTAGTGATGAACAAAATATTAATATAAGATTAGTATCAATTACTGATATAGTACTTTTATGTTGAGGTTTGTGGTTCAAATAATTAAGCTTTGTCTCATAGTTAAAATATTATTTAATAGATAAAATGAGTGAACTACACAAGTCCTTACATGGCGGTGTCCTCCGAATAAGTGCCGTAATCCCTGTTATTTCAACAGTCACTGAATTTACATCCCCCTTATACTAGCTCCATCATGCGTGATTTATATATTTTTTGCCTTTAAATACTAATATTTTAAGGATTAATAGGTTATTGTCTAAATTACTAAGTTTCACCTCATTCATTAAAATACTATTTTCTTTAAGAGGTAGAATAGATAATAACACTTTAGTGGTAGCTAATAAGCTTTAATTTTGATATATTTAGCATGGGTGCCATGATAGTTTTTTTATTGATATCATTATCAGTAGAAACATGCTGATATTCAAAGTGAGTATCAGAATGAATTTATGTCACCCATGAATATCCAACTCTACTCATTACAATTTGGTTGCCTCTTAAGAAGCGAAAGGCAGAGCGTAGTTATCCCCTAACCAATGAAATGACACAACAGTGCTCCACAACTTCACCACATATAATCCATGGCTTGGAAGTAGCATGTTCACCTTTCATGCGGGAGTACATATTTAATAATACAAATAAACCAGTTTTATAAAAAATATAGAATTGAAAATGCTCACTGTAGTTATGAGGATTCAATTCCCAGGCCCCAACATGACAGGCTAGAATGCAGTGGCGTAGCCAGGATTTTGTTTCGGGGGGGGGGGGGGGCACGTGCCTGGCTACGCCACTGCTAGAATGCTACAATCAAGCACCATGAAAATACATGCAAGCATTGGGAACTTTTTGCGTTGTGTTTAGACTCTTTTCAGTAAACCAAAATAAAGTTGAAATCAATTGCCTAGGCCAATTTTTATCAAAGTTCTAATTACTTAAAATTTGATTTAATTTTACGTTTTTAATAGGCTCCACCTCATGAGAGGGGAACTAAGGTAATCCAGTTGGATATTTATGGATGAAATAACTTCATAGTATCTGTTAGATCTCAAAATCATCATATGTAACTGCTATTAGGAAATTATAGAAAACTGAAGTTACTTTTTCTTTGGCAGAAAGCAAAATTTTTCCAACTCCTACTCCCCAGTCATCCGAAAAATGTTGCTACAAGTAAACCTTAACGTTTAAATACGAAAATTTCTATGCTGACAGGAAAATGTTATTACTGTGGAAAGATGATTTGATAATTTTTCCCAATTTGAAAGCTTCCAAGCAGCTTCAACGCAGAGATTATTCACCTTTGGAGTCCAATCGGGATGATTTTGAATTAGAGTACTTGCGTAATTTAAAGCAGTATTGGCCTTATCTAATCCCATTAAGCAGCGTAGTAGACCTTGATGATAACTAACATCATTGGGATGTTGCTCGACAGCACTCTCGTAACAATCGTAAGCCTGGTGAAGTTGGCCATTTATCTCGTATTCCAGAATCTGGTCTTTAATTGATGTTTCTCCGCTCCGAATGCCTGAAATTCCCAATACACCATCTGGTTCATCAAGATCAACATACAGCTTTTGAAGGAATCCAAGCTGCTTGGGAAGTTCGTCTTTGTTACACTTAAGGTACAATTCCATGTGCATAAGAGCTCTGGTATAAGCTTGACAATGAAAAGAGGCATTTGCTAAGAGGTTTTGAGGTATCTTTCCCAAAAAAGATTTGATACAATCGGAAATTTTCGAAACATCAACATTAGTACCTTAAAAAAATTGTAGGTTATGTAAAATGTCTTGTGTTCACATGATTGATAAAAAAATGCACTTACTTTTAATAGAAAAACGGTGTGTCCATCGCTTTAGGTAATCCAGTATAGTAAATATAACTTGTGTACTTGAGTGAGTTAGATCTGCTGGAGGCATACTTAACACTGAGTTAATTTCTGTCACAATTTCATTTGTCTCAGTTGCTGATGCATCTTGGATTGCGTAGAAAATAATATATGGTAAAAGGTATAAAACCAAATTTGTATTGTACTTCAAAATAACATAGCACGATGAAAATACATCTTGTGCGGTCCCTGGCTTAACCTAAAAAGGTAATATACATATATTAATCAAAGGCAACTAAAATTTAAATACTTTAAAACATGTACTTTAACTACTAAATCACAAGCCCAATTTGAAACCCAAGTTTTAAACGAGCTGCCAAGTGCACTCTTGCAAATTGGCCGCAAGATTTCAAGTTTTGAAATTTTTTGCGCTGGCATGTACCTAAAACAATGTTACATGTAATTTCAATAAAGTTAACTTGTAGAAAGATTGAAACGTTACATCGATTGCAGCAATGGAATTAGAATTTCTTGAACATCAGATGGAAATCTTTTCCACAAACTGTTTTCTTGCTTAGTGCAGCCGTAGATTCTTAGAAGTTCTTGCAAAGCATACAGCGAACAATCCTAAATGAAAAAAAAATTATAAATAATGAAGTGTTGGTCGATAATGTAATGTAACTGATCCCAATAGATTTTTTCAGGAATTCATACCTCGAACTTGGAATGGTTATCCGGCCGTATTCCCTATGGTAAGATCTCGGGGACCGTTTCCAGTGACGCGTAGGAGAAAAAAAATCACCCCCTCGCACGCGTCTCCCCTCTTTAGGAGTTTTTACCCCGCGCAAACTCCCGTTTTTACTACTGTAGTTTTTTGTTGTTCGACTCCCCGGCCATTTTGAAATTTAGTTTGAAACCCCACCATTGATAGCGACGGGTCAGCTCGCTCTCCCGACCTCTCCATAAGTCCGGCATTGTTAGCGCTGTCAAAATTGTCAGCAGTTACAATGCCCTTGAGAACCGCGAAGTCCGAATTACGAGGTGATCGTCGCTATCAATACGGGGATAGCGAAGGGAAAAGCAAAAAGATGTTTGAACCCTTTTTCGACACTGGGGGATGAAATTATCTGAAACTAGGATTTAATACCATTGAAAATCGTATGAGAAAACACGTATGCTCTGACGTCAAAATGATGGGGAAAAAACGGTCCCCTAGATAGAGACGGAAATCGGCCGAGATAACCATTCCAAGTTCGAGGTATGAATTCCTGATTTTTTTCCAATAAAGCAAATTGAATTATTAATTATTGACATAAATTAAAAAAAATTACATAATGAGCTATCAGCAAAACAAAATCTATCCTTCCTCTTTCAGAAAATTTGCTTTCAATAAAAATTCGCAATTTTAGACATGAACTAAATTTATCAGCAAAACTACTATACTCCAAAAGAGTGTAGTTTATTTCACATCTATCACCAATAAATACCTGAGCCGTTGAGCATTCTACTGCCAACACTGGGCGCAAAAGTTCTTGTATCAGATTGAAAGCAAAGTCCTCTTCATCCAGCGATAAGAAAAGTTTGCTCCAATGCATTCTAGCATTGTTTTTAAACTCAAGCCTGCAAAAGTGAAGAACATTATAAAACGTAATGGAATGATAATCAATGGAACACACCTTCCCGGATCAATTGCTCCAATCTCTCCAAGACACTCTGCTATTAATAAACGAATATTTTGGTCTGTTTCTCGACAAGCTTCAAGCAACTGCAGAAACATAAAGTAGAAGTATAATCTCAAAAAAAAAAATCAGGTTTGAATCTAAAAATTACCGATGATATTAACTCTGACACCAGTGGATCTATCATCTCCAAAGTTGAAAAGTGAGTGTGCAAAGCTTTTTGATGGTTTTTCAGTAACTTTTTTAATTTTGAAAGAGCGTGGATTTTTACATCAATACTCTCATGGTTTATTCCTTTCAGGGAATGTCTTATGAGAGAAGCAAATTCTTCTTGACTGTTTGAAAGAATGAGTAGTTACATAACTTTTTAAGGAAAAAAATAACTGAAACAAGTTATAGCAACCTGCAAGGCTTTTCAACGTATTCCCTAAGAACATCGTTGACTTCTCTCAACTCCCTCATTTCAGGGATGAAGTACAAATCATGGAAATAGTCACTGAGGTTATTTCTACATACAAATTAATGGTTAAATACTATGAATTCAAATTAATAGTTTAAAAAATGTTTAACTTTTTATCACAAATCATGTATTTGAGGACATCGGACACCAGTAGAGGCTCAATTTGAAGTAAAGGTAACAACATAGCCGTTATTTGATTCAGCATTGGTCCTAAGGCTTGATCATCAATGCTAAGGAGAATAAATTTTATCAAATTCCTAACTAGGATTTAGTTATATCTGCATTGCAACGTTATTCGACTGAGTGGACTAGAGGTGTTAGAAATAGCTGGTGTTTATTATTTTTTCCATAAATGATGAAAAGGTACATAAGACCATATTTATACTAGTTAACTTAAAGAACTTTGATAGAATATTTCATAATACAGATACAATATTATAAAATATTTCTAACTGCGATTGATACTGTTTTAACCCTTGCTTTAAACCTGAGTTGCAATAAATTATAGAAACATCTCGAATTACATTAACAAGTTTACCTTTTAATAAACGTTTTCCAAGCAGTACAGCACATTTTAGGGAAATCTTCATCTTTCATCTGAACGCAAGTTCGTAATACGCCCATAAGTTTGACACGAAATTTTGTGATATAAGCTGGTCCCACAAGATTTATAACTGCAATCAAGCTTTCAAGGGCCTGTTTTTCATAGAAAAATTAAATGATTAACAAATATACAAATTAATGATGGGCCGAGAAGGATATATGCGTATTGATTACCAATAAAGCGATTTTACCAATAAATCTGTTAGTGTCTAAATTACCGATTTTGCACGACTGATATTTTTCGGTATTTTAAAACCAATATTCTCAAAAACAAGGCAGATGACACCACTAGCCTTGACCTTAAGATTATTTAGATATTGGTAATAAACGGTTAGATATTGGTAATAATCAGTAAGATATTGGTAATAATTGGTTAGATATTGGTATAGATTAAATTAAAATATCGGCCAACACTAATACAAATCAACTGTTTGCAAAATGAATTACATTTTTCTTCTCTGAAATTGTTCTACTTTGACTTAGGAAAAAAGCGTCGTAAAATGTGAAGACACCTAACAATCTTTCACCCAAGAACTTTGCCATATCCTTCTTCTTAACAATTGGTAAAGTCCCTTTGTATTGTTTATCTTTGGCAGCTAGACTTGAAAGCGTTAGAAATATTGCTTCGTACTGAGTGTGTAAATTTAAAAGGAGATAATTTAAAAGCCTTTGAAAATGATAGGACACCAGATCATCTATGTGCTTTCCACTTTGTTGCTAAAAAAATTCTTTTTATAGTTAAACTGAGGATAAATTATAAGCTATGCAAAAGAATAATCATTACTTGTAAATATTTAAGTACAAGTTGACTATTTTCTCTGTGCTGACAATTCAACAATGTAAAAATGTGAGGAAAATTTTCTACAATCAAATCTTCCTTTGTGGTTTTCACTTCTTTAGCTAAAATAGCCATTAGTTTGGTAGCTTCGTCAGATACTTTGCATCCCAATGGTGTTATGATATTTTTTAAAAATCCCTACAACGATTTTAAAAGGTAAAATACATTCTAATTCAAAACCATAATTTCTAGTCCACTATTTACAGTATTTAAAAACGATTTGACGTTGCTATAACCACACAAATCCACAAGTTCCATAACAAATGACAATGGATTTAAGTTCATCCGAATTCGTTCCAACATTAGTTCCATTATACGCTAAATTTTTATTATATTCAATGAAATAAATAGTTAACATAAATAATGTAGTGAATTTACCTCGCCAATCTCTTCCTTAAACCTCTGAATTAAATTATTTAGTTTAACACGTTTTGATTCAGATATTTCGAGGAGCTAAAATTACGAAATATTTAATAATAATTCCTTGGTTAATTTCTGGTAGATACACCTCGTCTTTTATGGCTTAGGAATTTGTTTTTCCAAGTGCCAACTACAGTAAAATGAACATTTTGGTGTGCCATCACTGAGAACATGTACCTTAGAGATCCCGCTGATGGAACCACTGTTTCCCGTATGACATTGACACAAAAATTTTACGTACCATAGTAATTCCATTTTCCACATGTGTTGGACCGGAAAACGTACTTAAGTTACAAGCAGGAATTCATACATCGAACTTGGAATGGTTATCTCGTTCGATTTCCGTCTCTATCTAGGGGACCGTTTTTTTTTCATCATTTTGACGTCAGAGCATACGTGTTTTCTCTTACGATTTTCATTGCCTTAAAAATCTCCTACCAAAAATATCCTGGACCCCCCAGATACCTAGTATAGTCGTCTGCTAGATAATCTGGACAAACCTAACCCTAAATTTAGAAATGGCTGGGGAGTCAAACAAAAAAAAAATACAGTTGTAAAAACGTGAGGTTACGTGGCCTAAAAACTTCTAAATGGTCCCAGAGATCTTACCATAGGGAATACAGCCAGATAACCATTCCAAGTTCGAGGTATGAATTCCTGGAGCAAGCCATTTCATGAAATTTACTATGCGACACGGCTTATTTTGCAACTTAATATTTTACTTCTATTTCGGGGGCTGGGGTTATCTTCCAAAAATTAAAGTACATGCTGGTTTAAATAAAAGATAACATTACCACATGTCGTGTAGTGAAAAGGATGACGGTTGAAGTTGATTGTAAATTATATATCAAATTGTTCAGAACGTGCTTCAATAAATCATCATTGACAATGGGTCCAATAGCTTCAAATGTCAACAGTAAGGTTTCTAAAAAATCTTCATCTTCCAGTTTCTCAGCACGCATAACGGCTTCTTGCAAATAGCTCATTATAAACCTTTTTTGGTCAGGATTTAGGTTTACTCCATTTTTCACATCCATCAAATATTTTACACATTGCCTTAAAATTAATAAACAACTGTAAGAATGAAACACTTTTAATTAAATCGAGGTTACGTTGCTAGACATCTAGTTTGAAAATCAGAAGACTCCAGACGATCCAAGAAAGAAGTTATTATCTGGGAAGAAATTACTGAATGATTGACAAAACTTTTGTAACTCTTTAAAGCTTCTGAAAAGTGTGCAAAGAAATAAGTATGAGAATACTGGATTCTTAACTCTAAGAAAAAGTCTTACGTTCTATAAGGGAGGGAGGTTTGTTTGTATCGGTGATAATGTTGAAGTATAACTCTTTTAGAAAATCAGTCTTAGCAGTGCTAATCTTCTTTGTATTAGCTCCGTCTGTTCAAAATTTAAAATAAAAAATATTGGTGATGATTAATTTATTTAACAAATTGCTAAAGAAACATACAATTATCGCATATTTTGCATTTCAATGCTAAACCTTTCCATAATTTAGACTGGTCTCTGACCAGCAACGTATTTCCACTTAAAACGCAATTAAGACTCCCCAATATGCCACAAAATTGAAGCTCAAGTTCAATATCATTGTTGCATTGATTCGCCAAGGGCCTTTAAAAATACGAAATTAAGATACAATAAATAGAAAGATCATTAAGAGATCATAGCATACAAAATGAGATCAGTCAAATCAAGGGTAAATCCTGTTGCATGAAGAAGTATGGGCAAATAAGGAACTATGTATTGGCCCAGACATTTTCCCTCATTAACATCCTATCACATTAAATAATTTACTTGTTAGGTGGTTTAAATACATTTGTCATTAAATCTGTTTTTTCTTGAATAAATAAATAAATAGATTACCTCAGTTATTGACTCTTTTAGCAAGTTGATTCTCCACAATGGCGCAATTTCAGGAGGAAGTAATGTAATGCATTCGAAGCATTTACATTTCATTTCTAAACTAATCATGTTTAGTTTTACACAATTAAAGGCATTTAGTTTAAAGGAAGATGTTTTCAGATCATGAAGCTGAGACTTGGTTTTGTTAGTGAGCCACGGAACTGATAACATGACACAAATATCCATCCACGAATCGCCACTGTAGTTAAGAATATCTGTAAACATAATAAGTAGTTGTAATTGACTTGAAGAACAATTTAACCACTAGCATGAATTTATTTATCATCAAGAATATTTTAATGCAAAAAGCATATTTTTTCAATGTGTCATATTTTTACAACAATCGGAACAAATACAGAAACCCTTTCTAGAGTCAGCCAGCCAGACTAAGGAAGCCAGTGGTCATCTCATTACTCTCTTGCCAACGAGGAGAGGCTAATAATTATAGGTTTAAAACTTTAAACCTTTACGACAAATGAAGGAATCATATGCCCATTAGCTTTCTCTTATTTATATCTAAATATGTGAATTATTAACTAGACATAAATTTGTGTATACAATTTTAAATTGTCTACCAGCTTCAGTTAGAAATTAATTGTCTACGGCATCCATTTTTTTTTTCAACAATGGCTTCCCCTGGCAAAAGCATGTACTCTAATAGCCAATTCAATGTCTATGTTTTAGACAATTAATGGGCTCAGCCCATAGGCAAAGTAAGGCTGTTGTATACTTATAAATTCATGTCTCTACCATATATATCATACCTTGGGAATATACAAGAGCTTCTAATATAAATAACACAGATTCTATAATAGATGTGTTAACGGCAGCTGAACAAAACGCTTTCTTACAAATCAAAATCACAGCTTGATCAAGTTGAAGAGTAGAGATAACAGATTTTTCATTGGCCAAGTGATGAATATCTACAGTTCCAACGCTATATTGAAGAAAATTTTAATTGAGAACTTCTCAAAGACCACCAGACACTATTAATTATTTTAATACTTTTCCACTAATGTTAACATGACTCCACAATTCAAGATGATAGAAAGAAAAAAATTTAACCTACCAAGCTCAACATCAGAAAGTTCCTAAAAAATAAAAATTAAATAAAATTTTAATCTGTTTGATTTCAAACTTACAGTTTTTAATTCATGTTTCTCCAAAAGAGACTGAAATAGTTGATCAACAAATGATAACTTTGGCAAAACTGCCAAAAGTTTAGTGTTAACTGGAGCACAAGAAGTACTACCAAGTAAAATATAGTTGAAAAAATTAGAACATGCCTGCTTGAAGATTAGTTAACGTTAAGCATACCTAAGATCCATAAAATCGTCAGCTTTCCTTTTACCTCTTCCCAGCTGTGGAGCAGTACTGCCTACATTTTCAATAACTTCAGTTTTACTGAGGCAAATTACTCTCACTATTAGTTCCACAACACTCTAGTAAAAAAAAACCCAATAAATGCAAAATAAAGTAACTGGAAAACAAAAAACTAGTAGCGTTTTCCATTCGATGCTTTAGAGCTTCGAGATCACCAAAACTAGCTCATGTTCGATTTGTTTATTGAGATCTACTCATCGTAAGTTTCGCTTGTTCCATTTACCAAATAAAACAAAGGCACAGAAAACTGTTACAGTTTACTATTTAACCTCAGAGCAATTCTTTTTAGTAAGGATCTAAAGTGCAGTTTTTTAAAATCTTGATGCAGAGTGAATCTCAAGCAGTCAAATGGAAAATGCTAAAATTCCAAAATTGTTATTTACTTCAAATTTAAAGGAACAATGATCCACAGTAACTAAAATGGAAATTAAACTGTTGGAGATATTTTCGGGAACATATAATTTCTTCTTCGGGAAAACATTGAAGATATTTTTAATAGCACTTAAAATGCTATTTTTTAAGGAAATTGACTGAATTTTATCCAATTTGAACTTGGTTAACATCTTCAAAAAATTTTTAATACATTAATATAATATACAACAGCATATATTATGTCTCTTAAGAAAGAAGTATCCATCAAGGCTATAAAATTGGTTCAATAGCTTGCAAATTTCAAGCAAAACCAAAGAAACATACTGTTTGTAGTACATGCAGTTAGATTAAGCAGGTTGATGCACAATACTACAATGTCAAGTAATATGTTTGACAACAGAATATACTTCTTTAGTATAGCCTCAATATAAAATATATCTCATGATGTAAAATGTAAAAATTTAAATGTGCAAGGATATTTAATTGTCTACAAATTAATTTTCCCAATGTAAGTTTTGAAAGATGTATTTCACCATGCACTAGTTTTTTTTAGAAAAAGCAGTGGATGCCTGTGATAATATTTGCAGTATGCGGTGATGAATACTTATCTCTCAAGATGTGTTAAATACTTATGTTGATATTTAATTTAAAAAAAAACAAAATACCTGAATTACGTGATACAAAAATGCAACAATTAGGTGATCATCGATGAAATCTATGTCGTAACAGTCTAGAGTGGCTCGAGTAAAAGTATCTAAAAATTTGCTGAAACTGCGTTCAAGTACCATCGCAAATCTGAGAGTAGTTTGTAAAGTATTATACTATAACAGTAAGGTACTTAAGTACAGCGATTGCCACTGGGTAATATCAGTTCTCATGTGCTGTGAAAACACAAGCAATCTCATAGCAGCTTGAGACAAGATTCATATCACCAACTAACAGCCTCGCACAGAAAACCAAGCTGCTTTTTTAAGCAAAAACAGATCTCTAGTTAGAATTGAAGTTTTATCATACCCGAGTCTAAGATCCCTGACCCCAACCAGGTCTGGGTGGTCAATTTTCTAGTCAGGTTTCAAAAACAGTAATGGATTTCCTAAACTTAAATAAAAAAAATTTCCTTCCAAAAGAAAATTTCAAATTGCGAAAAGCTGCTCAACCTAACGAGGCATAATTATTCTACTTTTGAAGTTCAAATCAGTCTTGTTGATTTTATTTTAATAGCCATTTTAAAATTTTATGCCTCTTTTTCCTGGCAAATTAATTAATAATTTGCTTACTTAAGTAACATATACTAAAATTAAATTTATCTTTAAATGGTCAACCCAGTTTTTAAGTAGAAAATATTTAAAAGGACACACCAGCGTTTTAATTTAACCAGTTTCGTCGTATCTGCTACCATGTCCTAAATTGGGGCTGAAATTTTTCCAAACAATTCCTAACCCAACCCAACCAAATTTTTTCTCAGGGTCTAACCCATATGGAATAGGGATGCACCGATATGGGTACTACCGATATATCAGACGATATTAACAAAGTTCTTTATCATAACAGTAGTGTATATGATAAAATCATTGTAAAAGGCTATTCAGTGCACAGCAGGGTTGGCTGGTTTAAACCAAACTTCCATAAACTGCAACCTTGTACCTCTTCATGGTGGAAGGGAGTAACAGGTGTAAGGCTCTGCTTCTTCCTTAAGCCCAGGTGTAAGGTATCGTGCTGAGGGCTGAGTAGTACCAGGGAAGCGAAAATACGGTATCGTGAATGATCCCCTAGGGGCACCAGGCAACACCCCGTTGTATTTTAGCCTTCCGCCCGGACAGAGGATTAAGGGCGGTGACCTTTTACTTTCCTCTTTACTCGTGGGATCTTTTATGAATTCCCAAAAAAAAAAAAAAAAAAACATCGGGCAAAGGTCTGTCTTTAACAGCACCCGGCTCTAGCCCGGGGAAGGGTGTATCTCAGGATACTACCCTCCCTTCAACAAGTTCAGGTTGTGGGTCTGTCTTGGAAGAAACCGAGCCCATGTTGCTAGGGTCTGCCTCCGGCAGTACCCAGCAGCAGAAGCAAGGGTCTACCAAAGACAGTACCCTGACGGAGGGAAGCAAGGTAAGTGCTTCCAATGCTCGTACTCGCAAGAGGAACAAGCGTCGAAAGACACTCAGGAAGTTGGCAGAAGACTCTTCAAAGGGTAACTCCTCTTCAAACAAGAGAACAAGGGAGTCAGATCAAGAGTCTCCAAGCTCTCAACAGCAGGCTGCCAAAAAGTCCAAGCCACTGACCTTCAGTGAAGCTGTGGGTTCGATGTGGATGGCCATAATAAAAGAAGGCTTTCCCTCAAACTGCTTAACCGAGGCAGAAATGCGAACCATCCAGCGTTGAGTTCTGGAGAGGATAGACGGGGTACCCTTGGGTAACCCTCTTCCTCAATTCCTGCAATTCCAGCTGAAAGGAGGTGCCCTGGTTTACCTGTGCAAGGATGACTTCACAGGTTCAGGAGTTCGACCGTAACGAACAGGTTCTCCAGGGAACAACGCTTTTGGTAACTAAGGCCAGTGACCTGCCGAAACCTTTTAAGGTCTCGCTCTCCGAACAAGGAACGTCTGGACGAAGGACCATAAAGTTCTTCTCAGGCGTCTTCAAACCTTCAACGGTGCTCTGAACACCAGCTGTTGGAAGGTGCTGGGCAAATCCGAAGAACCGGCTGCCATTCATTGGATTTTTCTAATGGATGGTGAGTCGGTCAACGCCATCAAAACGGCAGGATTTGCTACTCAGACAGGTTTGGATAGGGGTATCTTTAAGATACTCAGTACCCCAAACCAAACTTCAGTCGTAAGTACTGTAGAGGGTGTGGTTAATCCTACACCTGTTAATGAATCTGAGTCTAACGACTCGAACATTTCAGGACTAGAGGACTTAGAGCCTCTGTTAAGCGACTACTCGGAAGGGGATACGCTGACAGAGGACATCAGAATCCTCAGTGTCTCGAATGGTGAAGAGGTCCACGGCAAGGACATTCATGCCCTTCCGCTCTCAATCTATCACTCTAGGGATACTGCCGTGGTTAAAATCATTTTCCCTACCGTTGATGGGTAGGTGACCAATCTGGTCAACCACTGTGAGCGGTCGGGAAAAAAACTCATTATAGGTTGTGATGCGAACGCTCATCATGTTATCTGGGGCAGCAGCAACTGCAACAATCGTGGTGCTAAGCTAATGGAATACGTGGTTAGTACGAAACTTCATATTCTTAATAAGAACAATGAACCAACTTTTGTTACTCGTAACAGAAGTGAGGTCATTGATCTCACGCTGTGCACAGAAAATGTCGCAGCTCTAATTAATGACTGGCATGTGTACAGTGAACCATCACTGTCGGATCACAGACACATTTTATTGGAATGGCTGAACAACTACTGTCTACCATGAATTATAATATTCCATTAAACAACGATTACAGTGGTAAAAAAAATGATGGGTGTAATAAAGCAGGACTAAATAGTTTTACTCAAATAACAGAAGACGTTGTTTTTAAAGTCCTTAAAAGCATTAAAACTAATAAAGCTACAGGAATGGATGGCCTATCCCCTACTATTATAAAAAACCTAGCAGCAGTTATTGCAAAATTTGTAACAGACCTGATAAACCTCTCCTTTTTGAGTGGAGTCTTTCCGGATGAATGGAAGATTTCAAAAATAGTACCAGTGTATAAAAAGGGAGATGACAATGACCCATCAAACTACCGCCCTATTAATGTACTGGCAACTTTATCCACAACATGTGAAAGAATAGCTTATAAGGACATATACCAATATTTAGAATCAACGGGTGCCTTTTATGAAAATCAGTCTGGTTTCAGAAAGGGTTTTTCTACTACTTCATCCATTTTTAACATATATGAACATATTCTGGATCATTTAGAAAAAGGACGATATGTAATTATAACTTTTATAGATCTATCAAAAGCATTCGATACAGTTCAACACAATCACTTATTAGAAACACTGAAAAATACCGGTATTGATGGGAAAGTACTATCGTGGCTTCGGTCGTATCTGAGTGAGAGAACACAAATAGTCATGCATAAAGGGTTCTCATCAAAACCAATGAATGTAAAGCACGGAGTACCACAAGGCAGTGTCATGGGCCCTTTATTATTTAATGCATATAAAGCTGACCTACACAAATCACTTGAAAACTCCCTGGCAAATGAATATGCGGATGATGACGCAATATTAGGAGCGGACGAAAATCTTCAGGTTGCAATAAAGAATATGGAAAAAGACCTAAATAATATAAGCATTAAACTCCTTACAAAAGGACTTTGTTTAAATAAATCTAAGACAAATTTCATAATCTTTAGTCCAAATAGAGAAATGAAAAAAATTGCATCAGAAATTGAAACCATCTGCCAGGGTACAATCAAGAGAACAAGCTCATTCAAATATCTGGGTCTCTGGATAGATGAGAATTTAACATGGGCCCCACATATTGACTACACTGTAAAGAAAATTAAGACCAGACTATGGTTATTAAGACCACTACAAAACTCACTATCCACTGACACTCTTAGAATGTTATATAAAGTACTAGCTAAACCAATACTGGATTATGGAAATATATTCTACCTAACAGCCAAAAAATCCACAAAAAATAGATTACAAAGCCTATTTAAAATGATAGTAAAACTTATTGCAAAAAAATCAAAATATTCTTCCTTATTAGAAGCTATCGAAATAGCGAATGTAACAAATTTGCAACAAAATTACGAACTAATCTTACTTCTCTTTTTATTTCAAGTTAGGCAAGAAAAAGCCTCGCCGTTAACATTTTGAAGTGGTATAAAGCAAAATATATTAATGATTCTGGACCAGCTACCCGGGGTCAAAGAAATAATTTCCATGTAGAAAAATTTGGAAAATTTGGTGAAAAAAGTGTAAAGAGAAATTCAGTTACTATGTGGAATAAGATGAACGATGAACTAAAAAGTATAAATTCATACAAAGATTTTAAAAATAAAATAAATGTTTTAATATGTGAAAACCAGGAAGTTCTCAATTGAGCCATAATTTTGTCCCACCCCTAAATTAAGTTTTAAATAAATGGTGTTCCAATAAAAAGCATTTTATTATTATTATTATTTGCTGTAAAGTCAGGTGGAAAGTGTAATACCGAACATCGCAATCCCAGGCGAACCAATTGGCCTGGTTTTAGGGATGATTTAAATCTTCATCTGAAGGATGATAAGCCTAGGCTGTCATTGGTGCTGGATTTTGATTTGGCTGTTGATCGTATGCAACATGCCATTATCGACTCCTACCACCACAATTGTCCGGTGAAGTCTACCAACCAGCCAAGGCTAGTTCCATGGTGGAACCATGAGATTGGTAGGCTTCGCAAAGAATCTAGGAGGCTTTTAATAAAGCTAAGAGGTCGGGTGACTGGGTTGCCTACAAGCACACCCTCACTGCATACCACATGGCCATCCGCGAGGCCAAGAGGGACTCGTGGAAGAATTTTTGTGAGAATATCTCTGATATTCCCAGTACGGCAAAGTTATTGAAAGTTATGGCCAACGATAAGACTAAACATCTTGACACTATTAAGTTGAAAGATGGTGGTCATTCTTCGAAGGGTAAGGAGACTATTTCATATGTTAGATGCACACTTTCCTGACTCCAGAATTACGAACAGTACTGATTCTGACCTCCTTCCCATTAGGATTGCACGTACCAAAAGGGAAGACTGGGCAGTGGCGAGTAAAATTGTCACGCACTCCAGACTTATTTGGGCAATAAAGTCTTTTATGCCCTATAAGTCTCCGGGGCCGGATGAGATCATTCCCATTCTGTTGCAGGAGGGCATTGATATTATCTGCACAATGTTGAGTAGAATTTAGAGGGCTTTTATTGCCCTTGGATATATTCCTAGCACCTGGAAACTTTCTAGGGTGATCTTTATTCCGAAGCCAGGGAAATCTAACTATCTCGAGGCTAAGGACTTTAGGCCAATCAGTTTGACTAAAGATTTTGGAGAAATTGGTAGACAATTATATTAGGGGGAGGTTATTTCTCATACACCTCTCTCGACGGCTCAGTATGGCTACCAAAAGGGCCAATCTACTGAGACTGCCCTTCATGCAGGGCTCCCACCAAAATCTGAAAAACAAATAGGGAAATAGGGAATCTTTCAGGCTAGATATAGGGTGAAATAGGAACCAAATTTTGAAAAGTAGGAACCAAATAGGGACCATTTAAATAAAAAAGAGATCTTTATTTAAACTTTAATTTTAACAAAAATGACTTTAAAAATAGAATATTTCTATCACTGACTTAGTTTTAATTTGTAAAAATATTTTATCAGAAAAATGACCTATTTTAAGTCATTATGAATTTTACCGAATTTTTAAATTTAGCCGAGCTTGTGACGCCACCTAACGTACATTATAGGAAACGTGAAGCGATACAATTCTGGTTCAATATTATAAGCCGATAGTACTTTTCACCAAATTGACTAGAAATACGGTGATTTAGGAACCAAATTCCGATTTTAAGATGGTTTAGGGACCTCGAAAAAACGTTGGGGCTTTTGGGTATTTTAGGGACCAGGTGGGAGCCCTGTTCATGGCATAACTAACTACATTGAAAGGGCTATTAACTTTAAGGAGATAGCGTTAGCAGTTTTCCTTGATATAGAGGGCGCTTTTGATAAGGTGTCCAGCACAGTCATCATGAAGGCTGCAAAGCACTTTGGCATTAATGACACTCTGTGTCTTCGGATCAAAGCTATGCTGACGTATCGTGTGGTGGTATCCTCCCTGCTTGGTGAATCCCTTATGGTCAAAACCAGCCGTGGTTGCCCGCAAAGTGGTGTTTTATCACCTCTGCTGTGGTGCCTGGTTGTGGATGAACTTTTGGTAAGGCTAAACAGGGATGGGTGCCGCTGCTTCGTGCAAGGAAGTTGATCTTACGGTTAATCCTAATAAAACGGTTCTTGTTCCTTTTACTCGTAAAAGGTTGCAAAACTCTTTTAATGATATCTCTTTATTTGTGACTATTTTGAGTGAAAGCACGGAGGTGAAGTACCTTGGTGTTATTCTTGACAGTAAACTAACGTGGAAGCCTCACCTTGACTCTATAGTTAAGAAGGCTAAGATGTTACTTTTACAGAACCAGAAGTGCAGTTAGCAGGTCATGGGGACTTAGCCCTAAAGTGGTCTTCTGGCTGTACACCATGATCATCAAACCATTGCTCCCCTATGCTGCAGTGGTCTGATGGCCTAGAACTCGAATCAAGACTGTGCAGAGCGATCTGCACACCCAACAAAGGCTGGCTTGTGTCAGCATCACAGAAGCTATGAGAACAGCCCCAAGTGCTTCTCTAGAAATTCTCCTGAACATTCTTCCTCTTCATCTTTTCATAGAGGAAGCTGCTGCAATGGGAGCCTATAGGCTCAACCAGAATGGTTGGTGGAAGGCAAATATTTGGGATAATAGCCACACCAAGATCTACCAGGAAATTTCAAGTCAGCTACCTGTCTACCTAATGGGTTCTTATATATGGCTACGAAGTTACATTTTAGTAAGCCTTTCAATACTTATTTTCCAAGCCGTACGGAGTGGGCCAATCATAGTACCCTCAGGACCAGAGGAGAAATCGTTTGGATTACCGATGGGTCTAAGACCCACTCTGGCTCTGGTTCGGGGATGTATTGTCTTACTAGCAATCTCGGCTTCTTTGAAAGCCTTGGTGTTTATGCTAGTGTTTTTCAGGCGGAAATTGCCGCTATTTTCTTCTGTCTTGACTTTTGTCTTAAAAAGAAGCTTCATGGCAAGGTTATACAAATTTATTCGGATAGTTAAGCAGCCCTCAAGGCTCTCAACCAGTTACAGGTTTCATCTTCGGAACTAGGCACCAACAATAAAGTTCAGCTCTATTGGGTTCCTCGCCATCGGGGGTACTATGCTAACGAGAAAGCCGATGTCTTAGCCAAGAAGGGGGCAGAGGCTGGGTTCTTTGGTCATGAACCTGCCGTTCCTATCCCCTCTAGCATAGTACGCTGCCTTATCTCTAAATCCATGACTGACCGTCAACTCAAGCTTTGGCTTGAGATGGATGGCCAAAGGCAGGCTAAAGAGTTTATCTCGGGCCCCTCTAGGCAGAGAGCTAAGGAGCTGCTCTCGCTGTCCAAATCTAATATCAGGTTGGTCGTTGACCTACTAACAGGTCACTGTCTCCTTAACAGACATCTTTACCTGATTGGAATCAGTGATGATCCAATCGGTAGGGCAAGTCAGCCTAGTCAGGCTGAGGAGGAAACCGCATCTCATGTGCTTTGTAGGTGCGATTACTATTACGGGGGCGCAAAGATTCGAGCATCTTGGTATGCATCAGCTGGAAACTTCTGATTTCTATAATATGCCGGCCAAGAGGATTCTCCGTTTTGTGTCGGATATCGGGCTCTTTAAGTCTTAAGGTTTGGGGTTGAACAATGGACCTCTGGTCGAAGTGCGCGAATGGGCATGTCCTTAGCCCTTCACCCCTTTCACTAATAATAATAATAATAATAATAAACTAATTTTTTTTTTCCGACTGAGAAGTCAGCCAAATGGACTGCTCATTCGGTCACCTGAACATTTGTCCGACTTCTCAGTCGGCCAAATGGACAGTGCATTTTGCAGACTGTTCATTCAACCAATTTCTCATTTGAGCGACTGCTAATTGGGCGATGGGACGATACTTGGTGCGTTTGGCTAGGTACTGTCCTCTAGGTCGCGTTTTAGAAGACCCAGCTTGGATATAAAGAACGGTGTTTAGGGGGCGCCAATTAAATAAAATATTATCATTAGTTAATCAGGAATTTTCCTATTTTTAAATGTATTTCCTGAAAATATTTTTCTTATACCGGTATTAGCCAATATCAGCTTCGTTTAAGCTGATATTGGCCAATATCTGAAAATAGGATGATATATCAGTGCATCCCTTATATAAAACAATAATTCCAGGTCCCAAGGAAGCTGTTATTAAAGAAAAGAACTATATGTTTTTCAGTAGAAACTTAGGAAAAATGCCTAAACACTCTAGATTGCTTTTGCCCTGATAATTTGTACAGCTTTTCCCCCTCTCTCTCTCATCTGTTCAGGCCAGAGTATTATCCCTAGGGATGTTCCATTTGGTTCATAAACTCGCCGTTCCTATCCCCACTAACATAGTGCGTGACCTTATCTCAAATTCTATGAATGACTGACTGTCAACTCAAGCTTTGGCTTGAGATGGATGGATCGCTCTCCAAGTCTAATATCAGGTAGGTTGTTGGCCACTGCCTACTTAACAGACATCTTTATTGATCCAATTTGTAGGGCTTGTCAAGCTGAGGAGGAAACCTCCTCTCATATACTTTGTAAGTGCGATTATTACGTGGCCCAAAGGTTTGATCATTTTGGGATGCACCAGCTGAAAATTTCTGATTCCTACAATATGTCGGCCAAGCAGATTTTCCGTTATGTGTCGGATATTGGGCTTTTTAAGTCATAAGGTTTGGGGTTGCAAAATATAATACTGGTCAAGGTGTGTGAATGGGCCTATCTCTCCCCCTTTTAAACACTCATCAATAATAATAATGTTCCATTTGGGGAACTCAAGAGCAGCTTGGAAAATGTTATTGACTATTGGGAAACCCACTCTGAGCAGTATGTTGAAAATCTTATCGTGAGCCCAGATTTTGAGCGTGATTTCAGGCACTCTCAGAACTTATCAATGGAAATTGCCAATAGAATATCGTTTCAAGTTTTCTTACCGATCTGCACCATAGCAAGAATAAACTTGGCCATTGAAGTAAGAATTCAATAACGCTAGGGACGATTCGTAAAGATCTTGCACAGTCTCAGGCCATTCTGGTAATCCTTCTGCTTGCATGATAGCACTCATGGCATCAACAGATGCCTAAAAATTAACTTTTTGTAAATATCAAATGTTAAACGATTACTTCAAAATACCTTTTTCAAATAAAGAGGCCCATCTTTAAACTGTTTAGCCAAAACCTTCCAAAAATATATGCGTTCATCATTGAAAAGAGTAGTAAATCTGGAAGGCATTTCGATAAACATTTCCCTGCAAAGTAAAGACTTTATTTAGAAAATTACGAATGTACAAGATTCACAAGATTACACTCACGTTAGCTTTGACTGAAGGTATTCGCAGGACTTTGGATTGTCAAAGGCAATCGGGTAAATTGGAAACAAGCAAGATGTAGGCAACTGCTGTTAAAAATGACAAATATTCATTAAAAAATTTCTTTCCCAATTTTATTGCAGCTATTACATTGGCAACTTCAATACTGCTCATCAAATGCTTAAGTTCAAATGGTTCAATAAGTTTTCCAGGGTTGTCATAAAGTTCATCAGCGTAGTTTTGCAAATCTGAGGAAAAAGATGTAGATCATTTAGGTCAAAATGGAACAAAAAGGGTTGAAAAAACGTACCGCATAATGTTCGAAAGATTTCTACAAACACATTTTTAGACCTCTCTGGCTCACATTTGTCAAAAAGCTGAAGAATTTTGACTACAAAATCCTGACAATGCGAATGAAGAAAGGACAATGATTCCTGACTAAGAAGCCGGACCATCAGTCTAAGTTGCCATTCTGAATATGCTAAGATTTCACATAACAATTGTGATATTAAGATTTATTTTAAACCAGCAATGATATTAAGATTCAGCTTATTGTCTATTTTGTACCTTTACATATGTCATGATTGTAATTATTGATATCTTGAGGTAATACCTTATTTTCTAAAGGTTTAGTACCACAGAAGACGTGAGGAATAACTTCTATATGAGATATTGAAAGCTTCAAGAGATTTGTACCAACACTTTTATTTTCTTCTGATTGAACTGCTCGATAAACAAGGTCTTAGACAAAGTGGAACCTACTTGTTTGCTTAAGATTATTGAATAGTTGTCTTACATATATTGTAATTCGAGAAGCACGAATGGAAAGCCTTTATCAATTGGTCCACGAATTTACGTTGTTTGTTTTCATCTTCATTGTTAGCTGGGCTATATTTAAAAATGTTTTAACTAAACACTGAAACCCAAAAAAATAACTTACTTTTGTGTGGCTGCAGTTAACATGGAGATGGTGTCATCCATGCCTAAATCCATCGTTTCTATTACTATGGACAATTAGTTACAAAGATTTGAAACCTTTATACTATTAAAACGTTAGAAACAAAATTACAAATAAATGAAAAAGTTTCATTTCAAGGCTTGTTAAGTTGTCATAAGCAAGCAGTGGCAGGTTCACTGACTCAGACTGTTATGTCACTGTTTTAAGTTGAGAAAATTGGCGCCAAGAGATAACAACGTGGATGAAGGATACACCCGAAATTCAATTCAGTCGTAAGGATAGGCATCTTCAAGAATCAAACTTTGCGGGTTATTTTTAGTTGACTGATGGTCAGTTTTAATTTAATCGTATAGCGACTTAATCGAAGAATTTACAACCCAGAATGAAACAAAAGCTCCCATTAGAGCATATTTTTTGTCTTTAATATTCTAAATCAAACTACTTTATTTCCCGGTCATCTGATTTTTTTCTTGAGTTCGTAAATCACGGACTTTAAATTTTAAAGGACGAGTAAAGCGTAGCCTTCCCCTGTAGTATTTTAGTTTCCCCGAGCATCAATCACTTCGAACAAGAGAGAGAGAGTCCGTCAAGGTCATTTGTACCACGCATAGAGATAGACCCCCCCCCCCCCCGCATCTTATCTGGAAATCTGGCCGACCGAAAGACAGGCGCTTTAGTTTTTTTTTATGACCTTGAGCGACTCCCGTCAGCCTGATCGGTGAACGGGGCGTAAAATACCTCGGGAATACCGGTCCTCTAAAATTTACAGTCCGTGCGTAAATCAACTAAGATTCTACTTTCCATTCCTGAGGTAAGCCATAGACATTGCGGCTGTCGTTTTCACTATAGATATAGGAAACGTAGATACAATATTTCAAAGGGAGTGAATACGGAGGTGACAGCTAGCAGAAACGCGTAATTTCTGCAGGCTATCCTTATAAGGTGCTATCTATCGCTAAGAAAGCTCGTGCTATCGTTGCGAGAGCCATTGTCTCCTGCTTAAAAATTATACTAAAAGTCACCAACAGATGGTGTCTAAAGACTATGGCCTGCGGAAAGGTCAAGCACTTAGTACTAATCAGCCTTGGAAATAACGGTGGTCAGGTGGTCAAAGACCAGTTAATTAATTGCTCAGACCAGTTTATTTATTCAAAATTTGGGGGGGTCACTGGTCCATAGAAATCTTATACTCCTACCTAGAATGCTCTCGTCTACGGGAGAACCTGACGCCAAGTCATTTTGTAGCAACGACTAATGATTATATAGTCTTTGCTTAAGCTTCAGCCAATCAGCGGCCATTCATTGACTACGGCAAGCCGCTAGCGCCATAACATGGCGGTTAAAAATAGTAGAAGCTCAGACGAATTTTACAGGATCCATCCGATCCAAGCTCGCAGAATTCCCATAGGTTTTTGCTGGAGTTTTTCACATGAACCACTTCAACGTTTTTAGATTTTTATTTAATAAGTGTTAAGATTTTTTGAACTTTTAGTTTTGTTTTCATATTTACTTATTATAAGGAATATTTAAATGCCATTGTGAGGAAGATAAATAATATTTCGTTTAGGTTCGCTTCGAAAATATTTAAGCCTAGGCCAGACATAGGCCTAACTTTTAAAATAGCAGGCAATGCCAATGGCTGTTTTGGGAGAAGCAGTGACTGAAGATCCTTAGTATTAACCTTTGTATTTAAAGATTATTTCACATTTAAAGTAAGTAATATTATATTTATTATTATGTTTGTAGAAACTTTGATAAACAAAAACCTTATTATATCCCAGAAAAAAATACATTACACTAACGAATGACACTTATGACGAATTGACGACAGTCATTTCATTAAACAGCAACAATCATACTGATAATTGTCTCATTTTTCAAAACTTTACCTTCTATTTAATAATATGCTTTTTGTCTTAGAAGCTTAGCCAAGATAAATGTATCACACTCTGCTTAAATTCAACATTCCACTGTTTAACAACATAAGAGATAGTACTCAACGAAGGCCGATATTTACAATGTTAAATAGTGTTTTTTAAAAAACGGATATTGCAGTAATTATAGTCCTGAGTTGTTGTTCCACTAGGCTCACTGAACTTCCTGAAGTCACTTTTACCAAATCATCAATTTGAAAGCCCACCGTTTTTTAACATTTCAAAATGCCCCAAGGTTTAAGGAAACCCAAACTTTTACCTGAACAACGGCACATTACCGTCCACCGCAAATCGTTTTCTACATGTTTAAATGAAACAACGAGGAGCCATAACAACAAACAACGCAATAGTTACCCAAAACGTTTGCATATAAGAGAAAAATCTTTACGAGTAAAGAAACAGTCTACCATGTTTAAAAACTACATTAAACTCGATCACGGCCCCCTGCACGCGCTCACGTGAGCGCGTGCAGGGTGCCGTGACTCGATTGACGTGGGCCAATCAAATGCGGGTTCTTAAGGTGACGTAATATAAAATCAAATTATTATTTTTAGTAACTCAAACTAGATGGCAACGAGTCGTTGCCGTAGTCACTCTTTGAATCGTGATTGGCTGATAATGACGAAACCTCCGAAAATGTAATTGGCCCATTTTGTATTTATACGGAATCATTCTACGTTATAAGATTTCTATGCACTGGTCACCGTGTCCAGTTTATTAATTCGAAATAATAACAAAAAAACAGAAGGTGACCAGTTTAATAATTCCAAATAATAGGAGATGACCTATTATTTCAAGGTTTATATCAATTTTGATTTCCCTATTCACTGGATTTCTATGTACCGCGACTCCGCTTACTACTGCCGCGGCCACACGTCGATGTTTTATGTAGAGTCCCTTCGCTCGCATCCCTCGAACGAGTTGAACTGTCTAACCCCCCTCTAGCCTCAAACCCTCAATCCTCTAGTCTCGCTTTCCCCGAGTACGGTAGGCTACGCAGTAACGGACCGGGGCCTAGAGAAAGAGAGATAATACGGTAAATTACGAGGGTCTTCTAGGCTATGGAAGTAGTCTTAGGTGAGATAGTACTATATTGTACTATTCTTGTGGTTCTTGTAAAATAAAGTTAACTATTTTGAATACGTGTAAAGTTAATGTTACCAACATAATCTAACTTATGTAGTATAGGTTTTTTTTAGGCTTATAAATGACATTAGAACCTTTTATATAAGAGCAGTTTAATAATTCATAAGCTAGGGGGTCACTGGTCATAAGGACCAGTTTAAAAAAAACCTTATTTCCAATGCTGACGGTAACGTAGCTCGAGCTAAAACTTTAAACTAATCCTGTAGCGCCATCTTACGGCAGACAGTGTTCATATAATTTCGTCTGCTAGACGTTCGAAATAAGAAGTAGTAACGGCCCACGGGTCTTCCTTTGGTATAGTAGTGGAAACTTATTTTAAGCCGAATGTTTGGTTTTAGAAGCAAAATATTGTAATATCTAATTAAACAATATATTTGTCTCTTTTTTACTTTTGGAAAAAAACGGTGTAGTTGTAATCTTGGAAAATTAAATTGAACACTTTTCTTTGTTTCATTGTATACTATATATATATATATATATATATATATATATATATATATATATATATATATAGTATACAATATTCTTGCTGGCTCTGAGGTCTACATTTAGCGTTGAAATAATACACAATACATGTATACTAATTTAAAGTATTAAATATATAGTATATATATATATATATATATATATATATATACTATATATTTAATACTTTAAATTAGTATACATGTATTGTGTATTATTTCAACGCTAAATGTAGACCTCAGAGCCAGCAAGAATATACTTGGTTAATATCTTATGACCTTATATAATCCTTTGGCAAAGACAGTTTCTCTAAACAAAAGTACTTCTAATTTTAACAGAAGCCAACTGAAAACCTACTATAAACTAAATATTATAAATAAAGTTAATTGCACCGATGATAAATAAAAACAAGTTAACCTTAAAAATTCCATTCAATTTGTTGAAAATATTAAAGAAATCCAGTTAAAAGAGGAGGACGAAATATGTAGTTTAGACGTAACAAATTTATACGGGAGTATACTTATAGAATTGGACTTAAAGATTTTGAAGATGAACTTAGAAATGGATAATTCATGGAAAGTTAGGACCACCTTAAAAGAAGATACTATTATAGAACTTTGTGAAATATGTCTATCAAACACATATTTCACTTTTGAAGAAAAACATTTTCTAAAAAAAATGGATTAGCGATGGGAAACCCACTTTCCGCCCCCATAGCAAATAACTAATGGAATATGTGGAACCTTGGAGAAGGGAAGTATTCTGGAGTGGAAAATCCCATAGCGGTAATAAGAACGTCCTTTCCCACCTATTGCTGTTAGAATTACCCAGACTACCCCGGTTAAACCGGTTTTTGGTCGGACGTCAGCTTTATCTGCCATCATTCTGGCTTGATGACGTCCGACCAAATAGAGCATGATGGGAATTTTACAAAGCCGCAGGTGGCGCCCGACTTTTCCACTCCAGAATACCTCTCTCCTCCAAGGTGGAACAATCCTTAATGGAAGTGGAATTAATGAACTCAAATATAAAACTGTGGAATAGGTTTATGGATGACGTGTTTTTAATAAAAAACAAAATGTTAACTACGGAAAAATTATTGGATATAGTAAATAACTTTCATAAAAATATACAGTTTACTTTTGAAGGAGAAATAGAAGGAACATTACCATTTTTAGTTTCACATCGTATATATACGAAGTGACACTATTGCTATGGACGGATTGTCGTTAAGTGTTGTTGTTGTTGTTGTTGGCGTTGTGGAGAAGACACCATGGCACGTGGGATGCGAAAAATAATTTGCAGTTTTGGCGAAACCGGGCTTCGAACTCAAAAACGGCCAGTCAAAAACTCTAAACAATGACGCCTTTACGCTCTCGGCCACTGGAAGCTTACCAAATTTTTTTCGGAATTTCTACTCTATTCTTGTCAGTTTTAGCGACGCGGGGGGAGTTGGCTAGTTAAGTTGTCGAAATTCTCGTCCGTTTTTCCGCCTTATTTTACGTATATTTTCGGAGTTTAAGGTCAAGTGAACCTCAAACTTCGCGTCGGGTGGTGGGTGGTGGGTGGTGGGCACACTCGCTTAAGATGCCTCGCTTGAAAGTGAGTACTCGAATAAATGTTCGGGTGGTGAGCAGTGGTAGGTGGGCACACTCTCTTAAGTGGGGTAATCCATGAGTACCAAGTGGTTTTACCCGGGAAACTCGGGTGCCTCCTGTAATGAATGAACCCCTGTTCGGTCGCATGCGTTCGTCTAAAAAGGGGTGCTGCTTGGACTGCATGGTAACTCGCTTAAACCAAGGGCTGTACCGAGGGACTAACTAGTAGAACTATCCCTGGGTGACTAACGATCACCTGTAAACTAGTCGTAGGGGTTCTACATGGGAACTTAGTAGTAGGGCAGTCAAATTGGTTTGTATTCCCGCCTCCGTTGAAAGACAGGTGAGAGTCGGTAACAGTGTCTTATGACACTGGCTAAGAGGAGCAGGCCTCCCCCACTGTTCGTTTCACTAAGCTCAAGTGGGAGCCGATGTTCAGTGGGGGCAAAGCAATAAGTCGGACTCCCCGTCCAGCTTCCACCCCTGTGAAGGGGTGGTTTGCGTCAAAAGTGCTCGCCATTAATCTTCCTAACAAACTTTTTACCTCTAGGGTTTCCAGAATCCAGAGTGGCAAGCATAATTCCAGCGAAGCTTCGCTGAATAAGGGTCTCTGAGGTGATGGAGGGAGGAGTGCACCATGTCTTCCTCTTCTAGGATACCCATCGACGCCAGCAGGCAGAGGAACTTATCTCGGAAGAAGCGTTCGACGTGGTGTGTGGCATTGGCCAGAAGATTCTTTTGGACTTTGTCGCGTTACTTTCTTTTTGTTTGAAATTACTTTTTGAGACTCTGTAATGGGACCCCCCATACAAAAAAGGTGGAAATAAACATTTTACCCGGCCTCGCTCGAAAGTGAGTACTCGAATAAACGAGCTCAAAAATTTTAAATGTTCGGGTGGTGAGCAGTGGTAGGTGGGCACACTCGCTTAAGATGCCTCGCTCGAAAGTGAGTACTCGAATAAACGAGCTCAAAAATTTTAAATGCCCTCTTCCCCATATGTACTTATAAATGCTCTAAAAGCCCCACACTGAGATACTTATTTTCTTATTTAAATAAATAAATAAATAAATAAACAATAAAGTTCTTTCAGTTTGTATAGTAACTCAATTCCGTCGATTTGACGATTTCAACCTGGATTTCTTACAGCGGCGGACAAAACTTACGGAGCTTTTCTGCCCATATGGAGTCGAGCTTATGCCTGGTTTGAATGGTAAATTTTCTACTGACGGAGACACACAAATAGACTTGGCATTCGGCAATAAGCTTTTCCGCGAAAAATATTTCGCTCTATACCGTAAGAGTTACTATTCATACCATAAATCGATTTGTTTTTATAACAAGAGCAGTTGAGAAAACATTTTTTAATGGCCCTGATGTATCAATTTTTTATATGTTTTGGACAAGCCAAGGTCTGAATATGGGTATGGAAATGGGCAGGAAATGTGAAAATAATAGTTATGATGACAAACGGTGCCTTGATCGTAGCATATTGCTTTAAATTGAGTAGGGACTGCAGATTTTATGGGCGCCAGCAGACATTCTAAGACGGCCCTGTTCAAGATGGCACTGGATGAAACTTTTTATAAGAGACGTCAAGCTATATTTAAAATTCCTCCTTTAAAGATGGCATCATTTATCTTCAGTCTTACCATGACTATGGTTTTTCTGATCATAGGGAAATAATAGCTTGATTTCAATAGTTTCTTCGTTTCTGGAGAAAACTATTGTTACTAAATCTTGGAAATTACTTCACAAGGTTGAAAGAGAAACTAGTCTAAACTCAACAAGAAACGTTAAATTACTTCGTCACGAGGTTCATCACGCAAGGTTAAAAGACCAAAGTTCTATAACAAGGGAGTTTCATATTCAAATAATTCAACATGAGACATTAAAAAACTTCATCACTCGTTACACCAAACAAAAGGTTCAAGACAAATTACGAGTTCAATCCACACCTGACGAACTTCCTTTTGGGTAATAAAAGCAATAGAACCATAAAGAAACAATTATAAATTGAAGTCACTATCGGGAGAAGGTATTATATTATTAAGAACACGCGTACGCTTAAAAAGTTAAAGCATTGAAGACTCTATTTCCCTTCACACACTTACGTACCGCCATTATTAATTATTGGACTCCCATACTCATCCAACAAGTTGGCAAGCCAAAATATACCTCTCCTCGGAAGAATTGTCCCTAGTGGTATTAATTTCTCGAGATAACCCTTAAAGATATATCTCCGCAATTTAGAGTTATTTGTTAAAAATGTTATCCCAGTTCTATCCCGCCCGGTATAAAATTTTAATTATAATTAAAATAATTGAGACGAAACGACCAATTTTAATTTATTCAGAATATCATAAGTTAAGTAGTTACAATAGTGAGTTAGACGTAGTATAACAATGCACAATTGAATTAAACCCTTTTTACTGTACAAGTTTGTCAGTTGAATATAATACAAAGCAAATTTTAATGAAAGAAATATCTACAGAGGGTATTATAACGACCGTTCGCTTTTTGGTTTATAATTTTAACGGAATCGCGCCGATTTTAATTAAACGATAGTTTATCGAAATTTGTTAAAAGAATATTCCCTAAGGCCGCGCGATAAATTTACGAGAATAATTTCCCGTCGCAGTTATATCGAAAATTTAGTTGATTCGGGATTGCCAGAACTTTAATGTTGTGGGCGAGTGATTAGAAAATAAAATGGCAACCAGAATTATGCAAAATTATAAATGTTTATTTTTATTCAGAACCGTCTTTGGAACGTTCTAGATTTAACTTTCATCAATAACCCAACAATATATATCCCTCCTACGTAATTGTACAGAACTAGTACTCAAGTGTCTAAGACTAGATGTGTCTTAGTTCATCGTGATTGAAAAATAAACCAAAACACACTTACACTTAAGTAAATATCATAAATTATACTGAGTAATTTTAACTAAATTCAAACTACCTTACTATAAACTCTTGTCTTAATTAACAGCTGAGAGCTGTTCGCTACTAATATCTTCCAATCTACTTAATTAGCCTCACAGGTTGAGTTGATAATTTCAAGGGTATAATTAGGTTATTCCAATTCAAAAAATAAAAACAATCAATTTTATTTTACAGCTGACTTGAGTTAGTTCACAATTACTTTAACACTTTCAGTCTTAAACACGCACTGTTCATACACTTAAGTCCATTCACTCACGTTCCAAACGCGAAACACAATTTAACTCTTTCCTTGACCGAAGACCGAACATACTAATTAAAACCGCAAAGTTACCTCATAGTCTTTGACCGACACCAGGACCCCGTCCTGTAGTAGTTCGTCTGACCGCCAAGAACTAAGAAAGACTAATCTTTCATATTGACGGCAACGGCTTTATATACGTTTATTTGATGTTTTTTAGTCCCGTCAAAATTTGACTAAAGTTCGAAAAATTGAAGAGATTATATTTTTTACCCGGTTTGATTGATAGTTCTCCACACGGTGGCGCTATATTATTACTTTTATATAGTTTCCGCGGGAGTTTTGAATAATTATCCTTTTTCTAAGCGTTATTAAAAGGTAAAAAACCCGCCTTATCATAATGGTTTCTTTACTTTTTATATTCCTAAAGGAAGTCAATGGCTCGGCGGTAAACTATCTGCATTGTAACGATGCGACCCGAGTTCAATTCCTGAACACGATCAAATAAAGTAAAATACTCAGATTTTTAATTAAATATATTATTAATATAAATTATAAATAAAATATTAATATAACTTACAAATATTTAATTAAATATAAGATTAATATAATTTATTAATATTTAATTAAATATAAGATTAATATAATTTATAAATATTTCATTAAATATAAGATTAATATATTTTTATAAATATTTCATTAAATATAAGATTAATATAATTTATAAATATTTAAAATGATGTAGAATAAATTATAGTACCTAACGTTATAACTTTGTAAATGACATTCGCCAAAGCTGTTTTTTAGAAAAACACCGTAACTTAACAAGCGTTGGTGGCTGAGTGGTTAGAGTAAATCTCTTACACAAGGCAGACCCGGGTTCGATTCCCGGCCGGCGCTAATAAATCGCAAATTGATACTAAGACGAATACCGTGTACAATTGGTGGAAACCCGCCCCTTGGACGTTGAGAGGTAGCATTACACTCAGCACTCGGTCCGTCCCAAAGTCATTAAGAAGAAGTTGGAGATAAAACGCCCGTACAAACACAACAGACTCAACATCCACAACCATCATAACACAGACACACCCCAATCTCTACACCCACAACCGACATAACACGAACTCAACATACACAACCATTAAAACAAAAACACAACAAACTCAACACTCACAACCGTCATAAGACGAACTCAACATTAACAACCTACGCATAAACATTACAAAAACATAACACACCAAACCGTCACGACGGTGAGCGAAAAAACACCATCCAAACCAAAACGCAAATGAATCCGTTAACGCTAACCCTTCGAGAAACTGCGAACGCAGAGATTTTGAGAAACTGCGAATGATTAACCTTTGCACGGAAAATGCGAACGCGTTCGCAGGACAGACCCACAGACAGACAGACGGACACGGTGATTGTAATACCCCTCCAGGGTACGAAGTCCCCTCGGAGAGGTAAAAACTAGGGGCATTCGGGCATATGTAGTTTTATATCTATGAAGGTAAATTTTTATTACGATAATCTTTGCCGTATACCATTCGCAAAACTTAGGTATATTAACTTACAAGTTCACGTAAAGACTACCCGTTTATAGCTCTGCCACAAATAGATCGAAATTTAAAATAAAACTATTTGTCAAATTACCTTGCAAGTTAAGTCAAAACCAATATCCATTAATCAAGAATGTATTTATGAACTAAGAATATGGGAGACCAAAAAATCCAAAGCAGTCGGACTTAAGCTTAATTACATTCAAGGGTATCTTTTTGAATTTGTGCAATAATAGGAATTTTGGTGTTTGAACCATACCCAAATGTTTGATATAAATTTCCTAAAATAAACACATTTAAATCCCAGTTTAAGAATTTCTTTAAATCATTTTTCCACTAATTTCAATAATTTAAAAAATTATGTTTGTCGTGTTTTGCTTACCTATTTCACCTTTGATACTTTCCGTCTATCTAACAATAGTAAATCAAATGGCCTCAACAGCTTTTGTATTGGTTTGCCCACCCGCGTATCCTGAGGGTGGGCGGTGCCCACTCTTTAACATAGGATGGTGAATTATATATAAAACAATTGGAATACACCGATGTGGAACTAATATTACGGCCTGGGCCGACTTTTTAGATATTTTGGTGTGTCATGGCAATATTTCATTTGAGTGTAGTCTATACCAAAAACCGACACACGCAAAAACTTTTTTGAATTTTGATTCGTCACATCCGTTTAAAGTTAAACTATGAGTCTTAAAATCATTTAAAAACAAAATAGAATTAATATCAGATACACCCATCAAAGACAAAAATAATATTAGAGACCAATTTATAAATAGTGGGTATCCAAAATATTTAATAGACACAATTTTCGAAACGAACTTGGTTAGAAATGAGTCTCAGAAGCAAAAGATTGAAAATGTAATTTCTTTACCGTATATAGAAGGCATTAGTGAGAAAACGAGTAGACAGTTAAAAAAATATATATAACATTAATTTGGTACATAAAACTGCAAACACATTAAAAACCCACGTAGTAAAAAAAACCTAAAGTAGAAGAATTAAAGAAGACCGGAATAATTTACAAAATAAAATGTGGTTGTAAAAAATCATATATTGGGCAATCAAAAAGGACACTTAAAATTAGAAGGGGGGAGCACCAAATGATGGTTAAAAAATTAGATAAAGAAAACGGCCTAGCGGACCATATACTAAGAAATGGACAACATTAAATTAATTGGGACTCGGCCAAAGTTTTAATTCAAGAACCAAATTGGAATAAAAGAGTATTTAAGGAAGCTGTGTATATAAAAAATGGGACATTTGAATTTAGATAAGGGTGTAATAGACGTATAAGGGTGGGGAGATTTTGAGATTAGGGAATGAAAGCATTATGGTCTCAAGGGGCTTGTTGGTTGTATTTATTACTTAATATTGTTTTTTCATTGTTGTTTTTTAATCGTTGTTTATTATTAATTTCAAAAAAAATGTAAATCTTATCTGGAATGTTAGGAAATTGAAAATTGTAACTAATCAATTGTAAGACGCGGCTGAAGAAGGACCTCGGTCCGAAAGCTCCCGAGTGATTTTAAATTAAAATAAACCATGAAGTAGCAGATCTAATTATTAATTATTAATAATTATTAATTTAGTCAACCATGGTCAAAAAAGAAAATATTTATAAATATTATAAATAGTTAGGCCTATGCGACCAAGGTAAAATTCCCAAACAAACAGTGAAGAAAAATTTAACTTTTGGATATGTGCTAGCTAGATAACATATAATTGCATAACATTAGCTTACAAGAGTGGCAGAATTAGATAGCAAAGGATAAGCCTAACTAGCCCTAAATACCGCAAACTATTTTTTTTAATAATAAAGATAAGTTACAACAATTATTCAAAAGATAATCTATCATCTCGTAAAATAACAAAGAAATGTTGTATTTACTTTTCGAAAAATATGAATCCGAAAACCACTTCTTGCTTTGTACTTAAAGCTAAAACCGTTAAAGAAAGTGGAAAAGACCACTAATGAATCAACAACACCTGTAAATGGTTATTTGCATCAGTGCCTACGTTATTCACATAGTAGACCTGATCAGTGATCACTAGTTAAAATAAGCTTCGTGCGCGCGGTGTAGATGGTGATACTGTCGTTTTAGCCAAGAATCTAATCGGTGGTCTGCCAGCCATTCGATTAAGCGTTGTAGTTTGTTATCCGATTTCTATGGGCCCAGGCCATTATTTTTTTATCAAAAACTTAAAACTTAAGCAAGAAAATGTTTATTACTATATTCTTTAAAAGAAGTGTGAATTCATTGATAACAAAAATTAAGTCGACGTCTTCAGAAAAATATCTGTTTATATGGCTAGATCGGTCTAGGAGGATGGAAATTATGGAGTAGACTGGGTAGATAGGCTTGGAAACAGTTTTCGTTTACTAGTTGTTGGCACGTCATATTTTTTTATAGTTTTTACAATGAAACAAAGAAAAGTGTTAAATTTAATTTTCCAAGAATACAACTACACCGTTTTTTTTCCAAAAGTAAAAAAGAGACAAATATATTGTTTAATTAGATATTACAATATTTTGCTTCTAAAACCAAAAATTCAGCTTCCTCCACTAATTAAAATCAGTTTCCACTACTATACCAAAGGAAGACCCGTGGGCCGTTACTACTTCTTATTTCGAACGTCAAGCAGACGAAATTATATGAACACTGTCTGCCGTAAGATGACGCTACAGGATTAGTTCAAAGTTTTAGCTCGAGCTACGTTACCCTACGACGAGTCAATTCAATGTTTCGACGAATCTATGGAAATCAATTTTATGCTTATTTCATCTTAATGTTATTTGCATCTTCCAAATCAAAATAACTTCTGTAAAAAGACTGAATTTGGACCAAAATAAAGGCAGTGAGGTTAGAAATTTTTCCCAGATTCCTTAATTTTATTTCTGTGGGGCTCTGCACTCGTATGGTTTTCCCTGTGGGGGTTCGAGCTCTATGAAACCCTGGAGGAAAGGTATTTAGATTGTATGCTCCACTCCCTCGCTAACTGGCGATCAGGATTCTCTGATTTCAATATTTCACTTAAAACGGCTCACCGGAAGCTTCCTGTATTCTATGACCTATGGCACGGATTGGATCCAAACCGTCATAGTTTCAATGGCCACGGGTTCAAATCAATACCGACTCTCCAACCCTGAGTATTTCGATTTCTTATTCAATGACCCTTTTAAGTTAACATGGGATCACGTATAATTAACCCCACCATGGCCAGAGAGACGGCCCGAGCTCTTTTTACACACCCTGACTTCTCCTTGATTTCCCTGGTGGTCTCAAATTTTGTCTGCGACGACTGGTGTTCTGGCTGCAAGCGTTTCAAATGAATGGTATCAGGTTCGCCCTTCCAATTTTTGTATAAAACCTCGACAACTAACAGTTTGTGGTCGTAAAGGTATACTCTAGCCAAAGGCGTAACACAGTGGTAAGAATAAACTGAAAAAAGCTATCGCTTTGTGAATCGGAAACTTTAGGGGTGCTTCAAAAATGTTTCATGTGGCTCAAGCACCGCTTAAAACACCCTAGCGACGCCACTCGGGCCACGTGGAAACGTTAAAATTTCTATATTTTATACTATGTGAATGTTTTTACTGAACCTTTTTCTGATTGTTTTCCAAGGACGACTGACCCGTTTGTTAACGTATCTCAAATTTCTGTTCCTCTAGTTTTACTTTCGGAATCCGACGTTTGATCTGGGTTATCCGTTAATCTACAGTTTGCCCATTTGCGTTTGTGCGTTCGTTGGAAGGCAGATAATCATTTTTAGTGCAAGTTAGTTCGCGATAATTGTGATTGAGAATATTATTTGAAGTACCGATAATGATCAGGGAGATTTGAATGGCACCTCGAAAGTTTCCAAAAATGGTAACTCCAGAGGGTAAAAATATTTCGTCCCTTTACGATTGTGACCCCTGTCGGTGATACCGGGGGAAAACGTTTTTTTTTAATGTATTTGTGCGTGTTTTGCCGGATTACCCATAAATTATATTTTTCATAAACCATATTTCGATATATTCTAAATTAATTTATTTTCGCAATATGAAAAGTTAAGTATATTTAGCGCCCATCAACAGTTCAATATTATCAGAAATACATGAACCGAAATTATCAACGACCTCCTTTTTATTGGGGGCAATTTCCCCGTGCGACTGTTCGAAGAAAATCGTGAGAAACGTGGTCTGCAAACCTAGGCTTAGCCCAGTGATGGTAAGTCGAGGGAAATTTCCCAGATTTAGGGAAATTTTTACCCCTAAAAATCCAAAAAGGGAAAAGGGATATCAGACTAAAAATTTGCGAAATCTAGGGAAATTCGACGTAGGGTGATTTTAAAGTGAAGCTACTCAGGGGCGGACCGTTAACTTTGGGGGCCCTGGACTAACACTGTTTGGGGCCTACCCAACTTTGGGAAAATTGTGGCGATTCATTCGACATGGTAAAAATTACTTTTTTTACCCCTTTTTAATTTTTAATTTAAATGGTTTTTATTTAATATCTGATCACGAAGGGGGCCCTTTGATTGAACGGGGCCCTGGGCTGCAGCCCTTAAAGACCATGCCTAAATCCGCCCCTGAAGCTACTAATCTAAATAATCACAATATTTAAAATAATTGATTTAATCTTATGAAAATATTAAAAGAGAGTAATTTTAGCCAGAAAGCTTAATGTTTTCTATTAACCTGGCACCCCTGCAATTTTGCTTTCCACTTTTTCGTTTTATTATCGAGGACTCATCTGCTCCTCGGAATCATAACCAATTATAATTAATCTATTAATTTCTAGTTTCTAGTCATCTAACTCTGCTGTTTAAACTAATGGGGAAAAGTAAAAAAAATCGTTATTTTGTGTAATAACGTACTGTTTTTCAGCTAATTATTCTATTACATATAAAGCAATGAAATGTATTAAGATAAATTTGGGGCGTATAGTTTAATATTGGTTACCTAGAAGGCGCTATGTATTAAATATCACTTTCTGAAGGCTAATAAAGAAACTAGGGAAAATTTTGGTCAAAAAGGGAAATTTTAAGTCCCTGTGAGGGAAATTTCAATTTGGCGACTTGACATCACTGCTTAGCCGTGTTTTGTTTTTGATAGAGGTCAGTGGAACTGTGGAAGGCGGTAGCTGGAGCAGCTGTCCAAAATGGAAAAAGTAGATGAATTAAAAACCTTTTTAGCTAATCTTACCATACCATTCATGTATGAAAGAACAGAGAAATACTTAGTTTTATTAGAATAAGAAAATATACAAATTACTTAATGGAGCTACTTAAGATATATGAAACCCAGATAAAAATATTTAGGCTTGCAGTATCAAAGAATATGGGAAGACCAAAGAAACAGAAGGCTACGGAAGAAGAAGAAACTGAAATTAACCACGAGAAAATAACTAGTAGAAATAAGAAATAAAAATGATGATTTCGTTTACGAGTAAGGCTACCTTTACGTTGCTATTTATTTTTATATTTCAAATAAAACAAGTACAATTATTTTAACAAATATTTATTGTGTATAATTCTTAACGTAGTCAAGTTAGTTTAGTTTTTATTAGTCGTTAACTGGGCTTCATTAATTAATAGCAACTGATCACGATGATATTTGTTTGAGCCATTCGCTCCTTGAACGTTTCTTCTGATAGTCACAGCTTTTCTTTCACTAACACATGACGCAATTGTAATTTTTCCCCAGCATTATATTTTATTTGGGGGGGGGGGGGTCAGAATAATGTAGAAGGGAAATTGGTGTATACAGCTATTCTAGTGTTTTATATATATTCTAGTGTTTTATATATATTCAAGAGTTTTATATATATTCTAGTGTTTTATATATATTCTAGTGTTTTATATATATTCTAGTGTTTTATATATATTCTAGTGTTTTATATATATTCTAGTGTTTTATATATATTCTAGTGTTTTATATATATTCTAGTGTTTTATATATATTCTAGTGTTTTATATATTTTTTTATGTCAATAAAGAGTATTTTTTTTTAATAAATTTTCCATTGTCAATCAACTCTCTACCTTCCTATTAATTTCGCAGTTATGTATCATTCGGGAACGAGCCGAGTTTTTGGGCCGAGTCGGGCAATTTTGTTTTCGGGTTGGGACGGGCCTATAAAAAGGTCAGCCCGACTCGTCTCTACACCCTTGGCAACGTGTGACGCAGGGTAGGAACCGTAGGATTAACACTATTGGAAGCCCTGTGAAAAGTAGAATTTGGGGTCCCTAAAAAAATTCAGACCTTACTTTCAGTGTTGGGCATTTTCGTCAAAGAGCCGCTCAGCTCACTCACCGCTCGCACTCGCTAGCATACTCTACGCTAATGCTCACGCATTTTTGAGCGGTAAAATAAGCGCTCCTCTCTTTTTGCTCTTTTTTTGAGCGCTGAAATTGGCGCTCCTCTCATTTTCGTTTAGCGCTCTTTTAATAAAACATTTTGTAGCTCAATTTCGCTCATAATAACAAAAGCGATCACAATGAGAGGAGCGGTGCTTATAACTGTTTACTTTTGACTCTATTAACGTTAATGTGGTTAGAATAAAATACCAATAGAAACATTTATTTCGAGATTAGGGGCCAATCTGCCATGGCACACTTGGCACATAACTATATACGGCCCTCTTGTAACGACGACTGTAACCAGGTGGTTTCACCCCTTGTATTGGTGAACAAACCTTATTCTCAGTTCTATTAGGCCTTCCTTTTGCATCCAGATGCTACAAGGAAACTGTTTGAGAGTGGTAAAATCTTTTAAATTTATTTTCTTTAGACTGATTTAAGTGTCCGGCAGTTAGCGGAAAGCGAGGTTGGGTTTTATGGAACCAATGATATTTGGGGGAAGATTTTATTGGTTCTTAAAGGTCCACAAAATAGCTTGAATTTCGTAAATATGATGGGTTGAAAAATTTCAAATTATCATTCGTTGGATCTGCTACAACTATGTATGGAAGGGAAAGACTTACCTGAAATTTTGGCTAAAAATTTCTCAACATAGGCTAGTATCCCTAAGTTTAAATAAATACGTTCTTATAATTGAAATATCTTAAGATAAATAAACGATAGGTTAACTAGTTGAAATACCTTAAGATAAATAAAAGATACGTTAACTATTTGAAATACCTTAAGATAAATAAACGATAGGTTAACTAGCTGAAATACCTTAAGATAAATAAACGATAGGTTAACTAGCTGAAATACCTTAAGATAAATAAACGATAAATAATCTATCGTTTAAATAGTGTATTTCGTTATAAGAAATAAACTAGAGTTTAAAGAAACAATAGTTTGAAATATCGATTAAATCTTTTATTTCGTTAAGATAAATAAACAATATCGTTTAAATAGTACTAATTATTTATTCATTATCTTAAATAAAACACAAATTTTATTCGAACTATGACAAAATATTCTGCAAGAGAAAACAAATAATGAAGGTAGACGAAACAAAACTTCCTCTAGCCCAGCAAAAAACACAAGGAGAACGCAGCTAGCCTTTAAGCACGCTAACACAGAGCTGTGTACAAATTTCATTGGACGAGCCTTTACTCTAATCGATTTACGGAAAGGGGGAAGACAACTTCCGAATTTTCCCCTTCCGACGGCAGCAGGAGCTAAAGCGTCTAACCAAGAAAACTGTACACAAGAAAATGCACGACTTTTGACGGGTTGCATTCTCCTTGTGTGGGGTACTGCGTCAAAAGTCGTGCATTTTATTGTGTACAATTCTCATTGGTTAGACGCTTCCCCGCGCCCGTAAAACGTTCAGCGTAAAGGCTCGTCCAATGAAATTTGTACACAACACTGCGTTAGGGTTTTTTAAGGCTAGCTCCGTTCTCCTTGTGTTTGTTGCTCCTAGGTGGCACGGTCGGACCAAAGCGAGATGGTTGGTTCAGTCATAGGACTCTCCAACGCTCTTCGGTATCTCCAAAGGTCCTGAGAAGGAGCGTTGGACCCCGTACAAAGTTGCCTCTGATCGAGTAAGACTGGGTCGTCTGCATCCGCGAAATTGGAAAAGACCACAACAGCCACACTGGAAAAAGATGAAAAAAAGCTGGTCGAGCGAGCCTCGTCGCGTGGCAAGTTCCCAGCCCTCCTCCGGACAGGATGATTCTTCCATCAGCGTATTAGTAATGAGCCGACGAGTCGAATGCTTGGAGACCAGACCGGACTAGCCTCGTATTTCCATATTGAGGCATTGAAATTGCCCTGGAAATTTTCAGCAAGAAAAAACCGTGACTTGATGATTCCAAGCGACAGTTTTACTAGCGAGACTGTCCGCTGTGGCCTATTCTGAGAGTGGCGCACCAAAGAGCATGTAGCTAGGACGAGCGATGATTTTAACGCCAGGAGCCACGGCGTCGGACATAGATGTTACGCGAGCTTCATCAAAGACCCCCGAAATAAGGATTAAAAGCTCGCATTTATATGGATTCAGTTCGAGGCCTATGTTTAAAGGTCTTGAAGAAGAGCTCAAGAAGCGCTAATCGTCTAGATACCAAATGTTGAGCTCGGAAGACAAACGAGTGGCCATCTTTTGAACTATGAGACAGAATAGTGCCCAACCTAGGGGGTCACACCACGCTCGGAAGATATTACAAAGTGAGTTATCGAAGGGCTTGCCATCTAGGAGCAACAAACACAAGGAGAACGCAGCTAGCCTTTAAACACGCTAACGAAGGGTTGTGTACGAATTTCATTGGATGAGCGTTACGAGCCTTTACGTTTTACGGGCGGGGGGGAAGAGAATTTCTGAATTTTCCCCTTCCGACGGCAGCAGGCGCTAAAGCGTCTAGCCAATGAAAACTGTACACAAGAAAATCCACTACTTTTGACGGGTTGCGTTCTCCTTGTGTGGGGTGTTGTGTTTGTTGCTCCTGGTTGCCACCACCCTCCTACGCATTGCAACCCGGTCACCTGTTTAAAGGCATTATAAGTCGCTTGATGACTTGGGCCAAGAGTGATGACTTGGGCCAAGAGTGGTGCCTTGGGCCAAGAGTGGTGCCTTGAGTATTATCCATTGAATTGGGAATAATACTGCTAGAATTACAATTACGATTTCGGTTGCTATGGTTACGCGTGACCTGTTCTGATAAGACTGTACGAAATTCATCTTTATAATTAGGCGGTAGCGCCATCTATATTTTGTAAAGTTATATGGCTAAACATAAATAATTATTAGCTAACTCACCGTAACTTGAGTTAAAAAGGATCGTGTTGACAGAATAAAATTATTTTTAAACAACTTCAAAGGTTTGTTTGTTACGAGTAATCATACATTTCAATTTCGCATCAGATTCGCGAAAAAATTAAATTGGTCCCGCGCCAGCCAGATTTAGTTGTACCTCTATTTATTCCCAACTCAATGGTATTAGCCTAGCTGATTATATTTAGGTAAGGTGTGAGGCGGACTTATAGCATTGGTGTAGAAAAAGATAGAGTTGAGGGATTTCCTTAAGTACGCATTCGAGGAGGCAGTCACGACGAACCATGTTGAAGGCGTCCGTAATTAAAAATTAACTATCGTTTAATGAAAAATTTAAAAATTAGACACACTATGGCACAATTACAATTAACTACAGCTGTTTCATAACGCGTAGGTCGTCTCGAAACCGCCGTATTGAATAAAGATTGTTTCTAAAGACCTTTTCACACGAGCCAACTTTTCAAATCAAAATGCTGAGTCAGCAAAAATGGATCAGTGATCCATTTTTTCTCGCGTACCTTTTTGGTGGATCAACTAATCGAACTTTTATTCACACGAACCAACTAGTTGACTCAACTCAAGTGGACCCAAAAAATTATTTCAACTTTGCACAAGTGAGCCGGTAAAATTTGTTAAAGATCGTTGTATTTCTTTCGGGGGTTCATTTTTTGGTCACCTGTTACGGTCGGTTTACACTACGCCGTAGACCCAGGCCCGTAACCAGCTGCCAAAACTCGGTGGTGCTCAATTTTTTTAACTCGCACCAATACAAAGAAATAGGTTCGTAAAACTACAAAAGATATTCGATGTACTGTAAATATCCGCCATAGGAGACGAAATTCAGTAATTAAACCACCATTTAGCAGATGACAGCTTCTGCCTCAAGATATTGCGACCACTTTTCCTACACTTCGTGAACGTTCTGAGCGCCCATAAACAGCACTTTTCAGCGATGGTACTATCATTCAGGAAGAAGATTTCGGAGATCTTTGGTAATTTATAGTTCAATGATAAACCTAAAGATGGCGCCACATTATCGGTTGCCACTCGCAGTTGCCGTGGAATCGGTCATGAAGAACCTAAGGGGACTCACTGGTCAGGTTTGAAAAATCACGCGTGAATACTGGGAATAGGAAAATCACGGTTAATTTTAGTTCAATGTGGACAAACTTGGCGTTGCTGAAGTCGATTTCCGGCGTAGTTTCGTAGAGGTGCTTTAGCGTTCACGTTCAATTTTGACAAAATGGCGCCGTTGTGGTCGGTTAAATGATGAAGCTTAGTATGTTTTAGACCTTTTATATTTGAAATTGGTTCTTTGAAAGTTTAAGTATTGCTAATTCACCATTGTGATAAGTCAAAATAACTAGTAAGCCGCGTATGACTGAGGTTTTTTAATCAAATTCACTGGAATCCATTGCATTTCTAAACTTAAAAAATTTAATGAACTAAGCCTAACCTAACACTCTCGCGCGTACTGTCGCCTAAGCCCCGACTAAGATTATCGTGGTTCTAGTTGAACAGAATTTTATTGCGCTTCAAAGCGGCTGGTGTACCTCAATAAGCCTTCCGATTTAGGCCAGGCTAACAGTGTCAAAATATCGGGAACAGCTAGTCCCCTCTTAGATTGTTGGTCCATGGATCGGCTTATAGAGAAAGAAAGGAGACTTGGTTTCAACCATATAGGCGTTTAATTTTATCCACTGAGCATGTGGGAATTACAGGACAGGTAACATTACAACCGACATGTATAACTATTTTGATGGAGGGGCTTTGGTTTTTTTTATTAAACACTTTTTTTAATTTTCATATATTGTCAATAGTACTTTGACTCAAGAGCCTCAAAACAACGCTTTACATCATATTTCTACTTTCTCATTTAACTTGTTCTTTAAATGGATTTATTATCAATTGCGTATGAAAATTAAGCAAAATTATACGCGATAAGTGGCATAACGTTTAGTTTAAAATAAAGGTTTTCGAACAAAACTAAAGATGCGTTCCATTTGTTTGGTCAAGGGATAGCCTACAACGTATGCTCGTTTCGAGACCCTCAGTCACTATCAAGACGCGAAACCTCGTATTGGCTCTGGAAATAAAATCAACCATTTCCGCCCCGTTATCTTAGTTACGGAGCGATTTCCACATTCGCTTCGTCAATGTTACCCGATTTTTAACCATTGACGCTGTAAATATACTTCATATCGGGGTCCTTACCTCGACGTTGTCTACGATCATGTCAGAGTAACGCCAGAGATATAATCCACCACATTTCGTTGTTTACAATTATTTTGTTTCGTTTTAAAAATTGGTTGAACCTCACTCTTAAACTAAGATAACTTTTAAGAATATTCCGTTTATCATAGAATTACATTGTTTCTTTTTTTTAAACAAAATTGAGAAAAATTCGCGAAATTAGAATCATCATTTCCATATCCGAGTCCACCTCAACGAAAACCTGTTTTTTTTCATTCAATTTGACGCTAAGTGAAATATTCTAGAGACCTTTTTTTTTACATTTCATTCCCGTATTCAGGGTATTGCAACAAGATGACATTTTTTATACATTTGATCATCAAAAACAATATTGTAAAAAAGAATTCTAACTATGGCAGTTTTTTACAACTTCGAATGAACTAATTTAAAGAAGCTTGCATATATTACATATTACAAGAACGTTTACTTTTTCTCTAATTTCATTTATTTCACGGAAGTCACGGGTTTTTTTGGGCGCTAATATTAAAAAAAAAACACATTTAAATGAAACGAAATATATTTTAAAAATATTCGAGAATATTTAAAAACGATTCTCGTTTTTTGTTTCATTAGTTAAAAATTTATCTTTGCAAAACAAAATATAAGGAAATAAATTAAAATTAGCAACGTAAAATGAAATAAGATAATAATTCAAAAGTATTTGTTTTTCTTCTTCCTCGCGCAAAAGTAGTTTTATAACTTTATTTTCGTTGGGCATGTTAAAAATTGTTTCCCCTTAGTTTTCTGGTTTTTTGTTTCCGGTTAATCTCTCTAAATATCCAATGACGGGGAAAAGACCAAGCCCGATATATATTTTATGCAAAAGCATTTTTAGGCATTGTTTATAGTGCATAATTGTGAACATTTAATACGAATCAGCCCTTTTTTCCATTAGTGGCTATTTCATCTCACGGGATTTATAGGGATTATTTTTATATTATAATTCTACGAATATTTTTGTTTGTTTACCTCGCAGTATATTTGACCTGTGACCTTATATTTTTTTATTTTATTTGAAAGGCCACTCATAGAGTTAATAAAGTCATTTTTTTATCGTACACTATTGCTTAGGACGAGGCCGTATTTATATTTTTTAAATAGGCCACTCATTTTGAGGCAAAAATGAACCCAGTTAATCACTTTTTTTTTGTTTCTTTACCTGTCCACTAAATCTTACATATATTTATAATATTTACAGAGTTTTACAATTGGATATTTTTATAGGGGGCTTCAAAGATGAGCGTTTCTTATAAACTTTGCCCATAGTTAATAAAAAAGACAACGCGTTTTTTTTTGCATCTCACAGTTTTCACACACACAATAATAACAGTTGTTACTTGATGATTTATTTTTTGTTTTTTTCTTTTTTTAATATTTGACACAAAGCTCTGAAATTTTTTTAATTTTTTTTTCTTAAATTTCAGGGCTTATGACAATACACGATATATGTAACGAAACACTTTTTTATAGAATGAATAGGGTATATATATGTATATATATATTCTCTTACACGCAACGTTTTATGTACAATTTATTTTTATCGTTTGCTCTCGTGAGAGCAGCTAATATTGCTTTTAGAACTTTTGGTTTTTTTTTACGATTAATTATTTTATTTCGTTAATTATTTGCGGTTTTTTTTAAATGGACTTATACCGTACTTAAAGATGCCGTAAGACTTTTTTTACGGTAAAATTATTTTCATTTATACTTTTTTTTGGAAGATTAATTCGCGACTATTTTTATTACTTCGCACTATATTTTATTAATTATCGCCAAATGAAGTATTTAATATTTTTCTTTTTGTATGGAAGCAAATTCATCATATATAGGAACATCCTCTAGATTTTTTTAATTAATTCAATTATGGGTCTTTTATTTGTAATTCTATCTATTTGGTTTACTTTCGTTCAATCTCGCGAAGAAAATAAATTTTTAAGAGGAGGGGTGAAAATATTTACCGGTAATAACAACGTTATCAATTTTTTCTTCTAAAATGATGTCAACATTTCGCTTAAAAAATTGTTTAAAAATGTAAAAGTCAATTTTTTTTTGTATATTTATTTTACTTTTTTTTTTACTTTTATTGGAAGGGAGGGGGTAGCTGAAACTAACCAAAAAATAGCCTTTATTATTGAAACGGCATGCTAATTTCTTATTATTTTTACACATAACCTGATTTCTTTATCTAAGTATCGATTTTTTTAGATTCACTCTTTTCCGCAATGTAGAGCACGCTTAGCATGGGCTTAGAGTTAGGCACGTATAATACAATGATAATTTTTTTATCTCGTATGATTAATGAATAAAAATGAGAAAATCAGCTAAAAATATCGCTCACCTAATAAAAGGAAACAATGTAAAAAAGTACCGAGAATCGTTTAAACCTTTTTCACAAAAAGGAAACAATCGCATTTTTTAAAAGCATGGTTAGAACCCGTTTGTAATATCGATGGTCAATTTTTTTTCTCAACATCGCTAAATATTTCGAGTCAAAGATAGTTTTACGTAACTTCATCTTCCATGACTATCATATTTTTTTATTTTTTTTTTATAGTTCAGTAAAAGTTCTTTTTTTATGATTATCACTCCTTTATATATGCACAAAAAACGCGTTTTAGTTTCACCATTTATATATATATTTTCGTACAGATGGGGTTAGGGGGATCGTTTAGAAAGTATAGAACGTTAATATGAAATATCTATCCATAAGTAACATTGTTATTTTCGCGCGCAAAACTTTTATAATTTCATTCAAGTACTGGTTAGATTATCTTTTATAAATAATATATATATATATATATTTTTTGTTTCACAATAGCTTCAAAAAGACAAAATGAATGGGTTCACACCAAACCTCGTTTGATTATGGTAAATGAAATATTTAACTGGGATTTCCTTTATTCAAAACAAAAACGTTAATTTAAATCGATTAATGCTATATTTTCTTCTTTTTTTTTGGTAAAGTTAAAACGACCGAAATTACTGGAATGATAGATGGGACTGAATACGCGCTAAACAGAGGTTTCCAAATTTAAAACAACATAAATATGTATTTTTTTTTGTAAAGGCAAATATACGGTAATATATAAAAAGACGAGAAATTCTCGTGTTTTGCGATTTTAAAAAATATGAATAAAATTTATGATCCTAATTTTCTTTTTAAATTATCGATTAAATACGGTGAGGGCCGGGTTAAAAATAAAAAACAATAATAATAAAATTCACTTGATAATTAGAGGCACACGAAATTAAAAACGAAGCTTTAGGGTGGGGGGAGTGGGAAGAGTTCCTTATACAATGAAATATAGTTTCTTTTTGGTATTTTGATGGTATATACTTATATATCGTCGGGAGGGGGTAGGGTGTATAATATATATTATAAAAAATTAAAAAAAGGCGGGGAACACCGGGAATTTTGTAGAAACAATTTCTCAGGTGTCCCTCAGGAAGCCATCAATGGGACATTTTTTTTCTTGATTTATATTTTTTTCATATACAATGAACATAGGTGATTATGGCAGAACTCAGCCGAAAAACTAGTCCTCCCTGAGTACAGCTGCCATCATCCTGCCTGAAAGCACAAATTCAAATCTTCAATTTTTATACAGAAAAAATAGGATTATATTTCTAAAAATATAGGACTTTATAGGACTATTTATTTTTAATTATTAGACTTTATAGGACTATTTTTTTAAATGATAGGACTTCATAGGACTATTTTTTAAATTATAAGACTTTATAGGACAATTTTTTTAAATGATAGAACTTTATAGGACTATTTTTTTAAATGATAGGACTTCATAGGACTATTTTTTAAATTATAAGACTTTATAGGACTATTTTTTAAATGATAGGACTTTATAGGACTATTTTTTTAAATGATAGAACTTTATAGGACTTTTTTTTAAATTATAAGATTTTATAGGATTATATATGCTATTTCGTTTACTAACTTTATGCATTTAAAAACAAAATCTATATTGAGTGAAATAAATCTTTGATTTTCACTTAAAAATAGGAACTATTTAACCATTTTATCACAAAAGTATACTAGTAGCTAACCGTTTTATGAATAACAAAAGTATACCTTTGTTAGACTAGAACGACTTCGTATAGGAATTTATCCTATTGCTAAATCTAGCAATTTAACTGAGTGGCTGGATTTGAAATGGGCCAAATACCAAAATTATAGGATTTTATAGGACTTTTGGGGGATTTTGCTAAAAATATAGGATGTTATAGGACATTTTTGAAAATATAGGATTTTATAGGAATTATAGGACCTCTGGGGGGCCTGTTAAAAGCCTTAAAATTGAACCTTTAAAGGCGTCCCTATAAATGATTGTTTCCCTGTAGTTGGCGAAGTTTTATAAAACGGCAGTTTTTATGACCGAGGCTTAGATCCAAATATTTAAATAGAATATTTTTTGTTATTCTTTGGATTGAACAAAATTAAATGAAAATATTAATATTGTCCACATTTATTCGTGTAAATTGGCATATTTTTTAGAAGTTGAGGTATTTTTCTAAGAAACACGAGTAATATTTTTTGCCGGTTAATAAAATCAATGAAAATGCAACTATCGATAATCTAATTATCTGACTATTCTGTCGATAATCTAATTCCCTGACTATTCTGTCGATAATCTAATTCCCTGACTATTCTGTCGATAATCTAATTCCCTAACTATTCCGTCGATAATCTAATTCCCCGACTATTTTGTCGATAATCTAATTCACTAACCATTTTGTCGATAATCTATAATTCCCCGACTATTCTGTCGATAATCTAATTCCGTGATATTTCAATGACTATTTTGTGGATAATCTAATTCCGTGCTATTTCCCTGACTATTTTGTCGATAATCTAATTCCGTGATATTTCCCTGACTATTCTGTCGATAATCTAATTATCTGACTATTCTGTCGATAATCTAATTCCCAAACTATTCCGTCGATAATCTAATTCCCCGACTATTTTGTCGATAATCTAATTAACTAACTATTTTGTCGATAATCTAATTCCCCACTATTCTGTCGATAATCTAATTCCGTGATATTTCAATGACTATTTTGTCGATAATCTAATTCCGTGCTATTTCCCTGACTATTTTATCGATAATCTAATTCCGTGATATTTCCCTGACTATTCTGTCGATAATCTAATTATCTGACTATTCTGTCGATAATCTAATTCCCAAACTATTCCGTCGATAATCTAATTCCCCGACTATTTTGTCGATAATCTAATTAACTAACTATTTTGTCGATAATCTAATTCCCCACTATTCTGTCGATAATCTAATTCCGTGATATTTCAATGACTATTTTGTCGATAATCTAATTCCGTGATATTTCCCTTACTATTCTGTCGATAATCGAATTCCGTGCTATTTCCCTGACTATTTTGTCGATAATCTAATTCCGTGATATTTCCCTTACTATTCTGTCGATAATCTAATTCCGTGATATTTCCCTTACTATTCTGTCGATAATCGAATTCCGTGCTATTTCCCTGACTATTTTGTCGATAATCTAATTCCGTGATATTTCCCTTACTATTCTGTCGATAATCGAATTCCGTGCTATTTCCCTGACTATTTTGTCGATAATCTAATTCCGTGATATTTCCCTTACTATTCTGTCGATAATCTAATTCCGTGCTATTTCCCTGAATTTTCGGTCGATAATCTAATTCCCTGACTTTTCTGTCGTCAATCTAGTTCCCTGATATTTCCCTAAATTTTCTGTCGTCCATCTAATTCCCTGATATTTCCCTAACTTTTCTGTCAACAATCTAATTCCCTGATATTTTCCAGGTCTGTATGAACCTTGAATACTTGTCACTTAACCTCGCAGACGAAAAATCACACGTTTTCGGTCCCGTATTAGAAGCAGACTGACAATTTACATTCTAGATCCCACAAAGACAATATTAAGTATATAATTGGGATTAACAATTCTGTAATCGTTTTCAAGATTATTCAAGTCGTTGGTTAAACCTAATCAATTCGCGGTTCCAGTTTCGAATGAAGGAGTTTACTCAAAGGTTCGTAAAACCGGGAAATCACATACGTACACACTTGGAATGTCTGAAGCTACGGTCACGCGAGATACAATATTGCGCCAAATTCCCATTTCCATCCTGTATACGACGTGTATAGAAGTATCGTTAAGAGATATACGCTCGTGGCAGGATTATCTACAAGGTTTTAAACTGTCGCCACCAGCGAGTAATAAAGGAAACTTGATGTTCCTTGCTCGGGTTATAATCACTTTAAAACTATCTTTCAAAACGATTTCAAAGTAGTTAACTACAGCTTCAAAAAAAAACAATAGCATTCTTCAAAAATGATTTTACTACAACCAGATACGTCGAAATGGTAAGCGTGGACTTCTACTGGCAATTTACCATCACTTCTTTTTCCTACTTCGCGTATCCAGCCTTATCATAAAAGCTAGCTAGCGACTGCTTAATCGATCATAACTACATGCCTAACAGGGTTGGTAATTTTTTTATTTAAAATGATTTTTTTTATTTAAATTGGATTTTTATTGATTTTTTTTATTTAAATTGGATTTTTATTGATTTTTTTTATTTAAATTGGATTTTTATTGATTTTTTTTGGTTTTTATGGATTTTTTTGATTTCAATTAAAATTTCAAAGTTTTATATAATTAAGTATCATAATTTTACCTAAAACAAATGTTTTAATTTTTTAAAGACTTAATCTTTAAATATTTCTATTGAATTTATTCAATTTAAGCTAATAATCATATAGAAGTTTTTATTTTTTAAAACCTTTTTTGGTACTTTAGAAACTTTTTTTGGCAGAATCCTCACCCGCAGGTAGAATCCAATGGAAAATTAGTGGGGAAGTACAAGAAAGATTATATTTAAACCTAAATTATAGCAATTGGCCAGGTTTTTTCTTTTTTCAAACGTTAGTAGGTGTTAGTCGCCTTGTGACCGTGGCTTTAGGCAGAATTTGAAAGAGAGACTAAAGGTAGACTACAATAAGAGATAAGAGTCAAAACGAGATAATGTCGCTTAGTGTTCCGAAGGGGTAAATGTCAGGTGTCAAATAATGTGGCAAAAAGTGGTAAATGCCGACATGGCGAATAATACTTTTACTGGCTAATATGCCAAATAGTGCCAAATAATAAATTTAAATAAAAAAAAACATACCAAAGAAAAAATATAGTTGTGCTATTTTAGACAAATATACTGGATTAGTTGCTAGACACTCAATTATAGCCCAATCTTGTTATTTCTTTTGGCTATTTTTCAACGATTTTTCCCGAGTTTGAATTCGTCTGCTATATATCTTTAAAGGCCTAGGTTTTCTTCAACCTGTCCCCCTTTAGTTTAAGGCCAACATGTTCAGCGGTTGTCCTACCACCAGGGTATTTGTGCTCCACTAAGTTAATTTAAAAGGGGACAGGCAGAAAAAAACCTAGTCCTTTAAAGGGAATATAACCTGCAAAGCAACCTTTATGGAATACCCCTACAATTTTTCAAATTTCCCTGTACAGTGGCGCCAAACAATTCTAAAGCCAAAGGCAAGAGCGGCAGAGCTGCAAACGTTGGTGTTCTACACCAAATACCTGAGGTTATATTCCCTTTAAGGTGTTTTTAATGGTTCTTTTGTGAAAAACCAGAAACATTATCTGACATGTAAGTGATACTACATATCTGAAAGATATTATTTACATCATTTAAATGCATTTACTGATGATTAGTAACTATTTGTCGCTTTTTGCCATATTTGTCACTGACATGGACTTTATTCTAAAAAAGTGACATTTAGATAACAATGATGTCGCTTACCTGATATTACAGGTCGCAGGCCACTTGTGATATAGATTCAGTGGTAGCCGTTAGTGAAAGCTGCAGCAATCAATGGCCCCTACGTGGAGAGGAAAAGGGGGGAAAATAGCACGGATTAAATACGTACACTGAGAGAGTAGCAACCGTTAAACTTAATAGTTTTCAACTACGGTACGATTCGTGGTGGGGAAACTCGTTAGGTGAGATTACAAAGGTCAAACACGCGCGTCCGAACTACGTCGTTAGTATTTTCGGGACGAAAAACCTGGTAAGCCTAATCAAATATCTTTAATAAACAGACAATTCTACGTTTAAGGCATGCCATGCAGCAAAAGCACGGCGGCCCCTTTGGTAGATCTTTATTTTTAATATTATTCCCGAAATGATATTCGATATTTTCAAACGGATTTAAATTAGCTATATAAATAAAGGGGAGTTCTACGACACTAAAAAAAATTAAAATAAGAATAAATGAAGAAAATTCTAACTTTTCATCGAGACAGACTCGAACTCAAAACGTCAAACTTTAAGAAAAACTATACGGTGAAAGTAAATAAATTTAAATTAGAATGATTAAATCGATAACTACTTAATACGGTTAAAAGTATGGCGTTCGAATGTTTGACGTTTTGAGCTCGAGTCTGACTGAATAAAGAAGAACTGGGGCTGAAGATCTAACTGAGATGACATTTCGAACGCAGTGTCGCTAACGCTACGACGTCGGCGGAAAAAATCGAGCTAAGTCCGTCGTGTGTCTCACCCTGCTGACAGCAATCGGCGGGAAGCCAGACGGTTGGGGACTCGTAGCCTGAACGTAGCCTACGTTATCTTGGCTGGAATTGTACAACTCGATAGGCCCTGGACTATTCGTGCCCGGGAAACCACGGCTGTTAGCCGGGGACGAGGGCGGCGCGAAGCCTTGAGGACCGTAGTTGTTCATCACTACCCGGGAAACAAATTGGGAGAAGACCCATTAATGGCGGACACTCCAAAGGGATCATATTCTGTTCGCACTCCGCGTTCGCGATCCATCCGCTCCAAAGACGACCGGTTCCCCCGTTTCATGGCCTTCAGATTAGGGCACCTTCAAATTCAACTATTGATGGATAGGCGTTCATAAAGCTCAAGTTCATTAGATTACGGTTAGAATAAATCAGGGTAGGAATAGGTTAGAGATAAGATAAGGTCACTTTGGGATAATTTAAGATTACGTTAAGGTAAGGTTAGGTTAGGTTAGGATGGGTTGGATAAGGGTAGGATGGGTTAGGTAAATGTAAGGTTAGATTAGGATGGGCTAGGGAAATGTAGGGTAAGGTTAGGTTAGGATGGGCTAGGGAAATGTAGGGCAAGGTTAGGTTAGGATGGGCTAGGGAAATGTAGGGTAAGGTTAGGTTAGGATGGGCTAGGGAAATGTAGGGCAAGGTTAGGTTAGGATGGGCTAGGGAAATGTAGGGCAAGGTTAGGTTAGGATGGGCTAGGGAAATGTAGGGTAAGGTTAGGTTAGGATGGGCTAGGGAAATGTAGGGCAAGGTTAGGTTAGGATGGGCTAGGGAAATGTAGGGCAAGGTTAGGTTAGGATGGGCTAGGGAAATGTAGGGTAAGGTTAGGTTAGGATGGGCTAGGGAAATGTAGGGTAAGGTTAGGTCAGGATGGGCTAGGGAAATGTAGGGTAAGGTTAGGTTAGGATGGGATGGGATAGGTAAATGTTGGGTAAGGTTAGGTTAGGATGGGCTAAGTAAATTTAGGGTAAGGTTAGGATGGGCTAGGTAAATGTAGGGTAAGGTTAGGTTAGGATGGGCTAGGGAAATGTAGGGTAAGGTTAGGTTAGGATGGGCTAGGGAAATGTAGGGTAAGGTTAGGTCAGGATGGGCTAGGGAAATGTAGGGTAAGGTTAGGTTAGGATGGGATGGGATAGGTAAATGTAGGGTAAGGTTAGGTTAGGATGGGCTAAGTAAATTTAGGGTAAGGTTAGGATGGGCTAGGTAAATGTAGGGTAAGGTTAGGTTAGGATGGGCTAGGTAAATGTAGGGTAAGGTTAGGTTAGGATGGGCTAGGTAAATGTAGGGTAAGGTTAGGTTAGGATGGGATGGGATAGGTAAATATAGGGTAAGGTTAGGTTAGGATGGGCTAAGTAAATTTAGGGTAAGGTTAGGATGGGCTAGGTAAATGTAGGGTAAGGTTAGGTTAGGATGGGCTAGGGAAATGTAGGGTAAGGTTAGGTTAGGATGGGCTAGGGAAATGTAGGATAAGGTTAGGTCAGGATGGGCTAGGGAAATGTAGGGTAAGGTTAGGTTAGGATGGGATGGGATAGGTAAATGTAGGGTAAGGTTAGGTTAGGATGGGCTAGGTAAAGGTAGGGTTACTAAGATCTTTTACTTGAAAAACTACTTCGGGATGCCTGAAGATTTTTGACCAATGAAAATTGGGAACCGTTTAGTCACACGTCTTTAAAGCGAGTTTAGCCCTGGGCGTAATATAGTTGTAGTCCAACCACTTTAAGAGCAATTACATCTCAAACGTGAACCGTTGGACGCGACGTTTCAATAAAATGTCAATTTAATCTTTGAACAGTCAGGTTTAAAGTAGTATTTAACTATTTTTAAAGAGGTAGCGTGTTTTACGTAATAGTTAGTAATGAAACTAAAAGACTACAACTATATGTACATATATATAAAACTAAGTTGACTAAATATTTCCTTAAATTTATCACAAATTAAACATTTATAAAGTTCGTTATTTCGCGCAAAACTGTGGTAGTGATACGTTCAACAGGTTCGTCATTTCTTAGGCTCAATAAAAAACATCGGAATTAAAACAAAATACGATCCCTGAATAAAGGGAAGGTGGGTTTACGGAAATAGTATGTTACAGATTAGACAGGTTTTTATATTTCATTAAAAAACCTTTCTTTCAACGTCCAAAAAAATGTATTTTAATTTGGACGTCGAAAATAAGGATTTAAACGGAATAATATATACTGATATTAGAAAAATCACAAAAATGTAACGAGCAACAAGCACGATTTTCTCCAAAAAAAAAACTACATGCGATAAAAAAAACATTTCAAAAAAATATTAAAAACCAAAATGTGTCGGTTCCTGTAAACATGCACGAAGCTGTTAGGATAAAAAAAATGGCGAGTATATAAAAAACAAAATATATTGAAATAATAAAAATAATATCTCGGTGTATGCTAAAGGGGCCAATTCATAAAACTAAGTTTTGTTTAAACTAAGCGCATTTCAGAGGTAGCCCAACTACTAAACAACCTCTTTTTTCGACAGCATTCGTCTACCAATATTTTTCAAATGTCAATTATTTATGGCTTTTGGTACAAAATTATTTACAAAAATTCAATGAATTAGCCCCTGATTTAACAAAAAAGTATGTATATATAATATATACTTAATATATAATATATAGCATATATATAATATTTATATACGTATAGAATATATTTATATAATATATATATATCTATATACAAAAAAACCTGTCTAATTAAGTATATAATTAAACGTATTTTCGCTTGATTTCGTGATAATACCTGAGAGAGCTTGTGTTAGTAGTGGAGGCGAAGTCTGTTGACCATTTAGTTCGACTGTAATCAAAAGGGTAGGAGAATATGTATTAGTTCCGGATTGACTGAAGGTCGAACATGACATGCCACAAAACACAAAAAAAATTATATAACATATGGTTAGAAAAAATTCTTATCAAATTTGACAAAAATATTCGGCAAAAAACAAGAAAAAACTAAAAAATGTTTTCGGAAATTGTTTTTTGGAACAACACAAGGAAATTATTGTAACAAGCGCAACTACGTAATTTATCACGGTGAAAATTTCTGGTTAAACAGGTTTTGAGAGTAAAATCTACTACCAGTTGGTGGATTTTCTACTACGAGTCTACAGCTACCGGTAACGCTAACCGTACGCAATTTTTCGGTTTAGAGTTTATAGAGAAAAGACTACTTTACAGAACTACAACACCGATATTATGGTAGAAAACACCCTGTGGTAGAGGGTACGAAAACGGAATAAAGATACTGAGATAGAGAGAGAGACAGGGGGGAAACAGAGTCGTTACATTCGGAGAAGTTTCGAGAATGGTTCCATACATTTCGCTACTACCATGCTAAAAAAGTTCGTTTCCGCGGTCACTATTAACTACAGAATGGATTTTCGAGTAGAATACCCAACTACGATAGAACAACAAGAGTATTTTCTACTGAAACTACGTGTAGTAAAAATAGAACTATTTTCTACGATAGATTAGATTTCAGTTTAACATTTCGGTTTCAAATGGCTGGAAGATCAGAGACTAATACAAATCTAAGAGTAAAAAATTTAGAGAATAACAATGGAAAAAAGTTTCAAAAAAGTTTTTTTTACGGTTTTAACGGAAAAAGCGTCGAAGTTCTACGGTTCAGATTGTATTTACAGAGAGAGAGAGAGAGGTTTCGTACTAAATTGATGCATCTACTTTGAGACTGAAGAGAGCTACTGCATTTTATAGCCAGTATTCGATCCAGTACAGATCGCTTCATATTATCATTTGCACTTCTTTATCGCGTTTGTAAGGAATCGCCCCTGTAAATTCACTTCACGCCGAACACCGGTGTCAAGCGTGCAGAACACTTCTACAGGCGCCAGTAGGTCCAAAATAGACCAAATTTCTTCCTTTGTTCGGACGATATGTACTGAATGGAACACGGCTCCACAAAAAGGGTGAAAACTACTAGATTTCGTGAAATAGAAGATACAGCGTTAGTTTATAAACACATCGAAATGGCAGTTAATTTAGGGATATAATTCTGTTTTTTTTGAACGGGTTCTATTCTACGAAGATAATGAGCACAGTGGTTGGAGTAAAAAAAGAGAGGATGTTTAGGGGTTTTAATTCTGTCCTATAATTTGTTTTCCTCCATTTCAGGGGCATTCACTTACCACTGGCGAGGATACTATCAGAGCACAGAGATCGCAGAATCACCTCGGAAATTTGCGTAGCTTAAATAATAGGATGGGAGCCAAAGGTACACTAATCATTAATTCGATATTGTTGTTTTTTTCATTAAGTTAGCTAATTACTAGAACAAAACAGTAGTACTATCAATTTTGTAATATTTAAATTATTTTTAAAATAAACTCTACAGTAATGGTATAATCAACCACTGAACTTTAAATTTAATATTTTTGAGTGAAATATCTAAGGAAAAGTGTTTCGTTGGAGAACATTTACATATAAAGGACCAGGTTTTGACCGTGAACAATGTAATATTTATTTTTAGGATTTGTATACTCCCATCTGGAGATGGATTCGAACAACTCGGAAATAATTTATTCCGAGAATCGAACGACATTTTACACAATGTACAATTAGAATTATTTCGTTTTTACGATTTCACCCTTTTTTTTCATTTTTCGTTAAATCGTCATACCAATTTGTTTTAAATTATTCTTTTAAAAATTTATCATTTTACTCGTACCAACATTATTAAATATTTTTTCCTTAATTCAGTCGCCTTTCGATATTCTTTTATCCATTCCATATTTTCACCTCAATTCTCATTTAAATATATATTCTTTAAGAACAGTGTTTTAAGACGCAATTCAGGGCAAAAACCTAAAAAGACATTATATTTTTGCGGGTAACGAGGTACAAAAACTCACGTCTAACGCTCGCGAAGTTTATTTTTAAGCGCGAAATTAAGATCATTCGCCTCTATCGCCACAAGATTCACGCGTTTCGAAACATTTGACGGCTACTTGAATTTTGAATTTATAAATGATTAAAGATTTAAATAAATTTCGATTTGATTATTAAAGTGAAAAATTAAGTCATATTTGTGGCGAAGAAGATGAGCGGACTCACTTAATTCCGTTTTCCAAAAACTAGAATCCCTTTTTTTTTGTTAAATATCAATGAATTATTTTGTTTTCAAAGCCACATAAGCTTTTCTTTAATTCATATAATACAAATTCTCAATTGAAGAGAATGTTTTGAATTATTTTTTTTGGCAAGAATTAAAACTTGAAAAATAGAAATGTAAAATTTATCTCAAATAACATGGAATATGAATTAATATAAAATAGTTTAAAATTTGTATTTTTTGGTTTTTCGCAAATTTCAAACTTTATATATAGACGGAGTGTTCAATTTTATTAGTTTAATATTTTTCTCTCAATTATTTAATTACTTTTTTTTTAAATTATTCTCGTCCTTTTATAGCTAAGCATCTTATCAGTAAATGTCGCGACAATTTTACAGAATTGGACGATGATATTACAAATATTCGATGGTAAAATGCTACCACGTTATTTTGGAACTAAACGGTATTAAGTGTTATTTTAGTGGCACTCTCATAAACCCGCCCAATTCTGTAGAATCCTAGTACATTTACATTTATACTTATTTTTAATCATTTTTATTTAATACTTTACCGATTAGCGTTATAAGATATTAAGCTAAAGTAAATTCAACAAATCTAAACTGAATTCTAAAACAACGCGATCCGTGTTCTTTTATATTTTATTTACTGACTGTTCTCGAAGTTCTGATATTTTTGTGATTATTTCTTACTGGATTTAATTTAATTGGTTACGTCGATATAGATAGGTTTCAATCCACTCGAATTATTTGAAAGTACGATTATAGGTCTACGCTACGACGACATTTACGAAGCTAGAAGTTAATAAGCACGCGTATTTGAAAGCGCGCCGTAAGGGTGACCATCGTGACTCCGGAATGGGAGGAGACAATTGGGGGGAACAACGCCACGATACGCCGCCTTTTCAAATACGTGTAAGTTTTCAATTGGAAAAACCCACACCAGATTTTACGAGACCCACGACTAATAAAAGTCATAATACGAAGTGTTCACTAGAGGTTGTATATAGTCTAAACTTACAGAGATACGATTGGAGGTTTCGATTGGGGGTATGGGTTTTGGAAAACTAAATAGTTTGAAAAAACAAAAACAAAAACAGATTAAAGGAGTATTCGAACGAGCCAACATTGTTGGAAACCGAGTTGAATGGATTGCGAATTCAATTTTGAAGAACGAATGATTTAAATGTAATAATTTATATAAGCATCCTTTTGACTGAACTAATTGATAATATTAATATTCAATTCCTTTATTATTGAGAATTGATATTTTGTAGTAATAGAGGTATTTCTTTAATAATTACGAGTTAATTTATTTTCCTGGTTTGAGTGACCATTTGCGGAGTGTGACAACTAAAATGAAACCAGCTAGGTTCGGTAAAAATGTTGGTTCGTGGGACGAGTCCTTTAATCTCACGTTTAAGCCTCGAAACCAGTTCGAACCCACGCAATGGACAAATACTGGTGTCGAGACGGAGTTTCGGGGTAAAGCGGGATTTATCGAGATACCATGACCAAGATAGTCTTCGAGGGTTTAATTATTTAATAATTAATTAATTAATTATTTAATGAACGCTAGTTTGAAGAGCGTTCTTGGACGTGGAATCTCGGATACCTTTAGCCAGAGTCACGTTCGAGTTCAAAGCTGGAAATCAAACTGGTGACGATGGCTATAGGTAGACGCGTCATTTCGAATTTGGGGAGTTTCTTACCTGCGTGGGCCCTGCAGGAGCTAGTTTGGATGAACTGCTCTCTCTGCATGGCTACGTTCGAGATGGGCGCGGAGACCGGGTCACTCGGGGTGACGCTACTTAAGTGGTTGGTCAAGGTGACCGGCGGTGCGGCGTACGCCTCGGCGTAATAAGCGTGCCGGTCAACGGGCGTGCCAGTTGCTGGGGCCGCCGAAAAATAGCCGTAACCAGTCGTGAAGCCTGTGGTGGAGATAAGATGCGGGGAAGGAGATTTTTTCCACACTCTCTATATTCCTCGCGACATTTTCACAAACTTTCTATTCTAATCTAAAATCGTATTACGAGGACTGTCTTTTTCATTTCTGTTTCTTTTTCAGCCATTCTCGATAACCAAAAATAAATTTGCCAAAAGCGATAGGGTAACCAAATCAGAACTTTCGTATCATCAACCTAACCCATAATGCGTGTAAAAAGTAACCAAAAAAAAATAAAAATTACAAGGAGGAGATAGAAATAAAAATCATCTTCTTCTCAAACAAAAAGGTTCTTCTTCCCCGATAAACAGGCTTCACGTTGTCTTCGTTATTTGCGAGTTTTTTAATAAAAGAATGAATGATTTACATTCCAACTCGGCCATATTTGACGTAGTATCGGGGCCCACTGTTTGGTACGCGGTATTCTCCCGAAATTCGAAATATATAATAAAATGAAAGGCGTAAATAGCAATGATATTAGAGCTAAGGAAGAATGGGTGAATATACAAAGAGAACGCGCGGTAAAGACGGGAGAAGAATTTTTAAAAAACATGCTTTCAAAATAGACGTACAATTATTTAAAAAAAAAAGAAATGATCGATATATAAACATTTTTTTTTAAAATTTCGTTCTTTTTAAATGAAGAGCCAAAAAATTATTTGAAAAACAAAAGACGAACGGAATTAGAGAATATAAATATAAACATGCGGCGGCAAAGGAAAAAAATACGTTCAAAACAATGATGTCGCAAAAGAAAAAAATATATCGTATAAAAAGCAAATAGACGGGTAGCAAGAAAATTTTGCAAAAAGACAGTCCCACTTAAAATAAAAGACCTTTTTAAAAAAAAAAACACGGGAAATTTGAGAGATAGAGAGAGATAGAGAAGATAGAGAAAAGGTTGAATAATAATAATAAAAAATTAACAATGTTAGTTTTTGCACGTGATAAAAGCCAAATAAAACAACACTAAAGGAAACACGACACTTCTAAGCGTTAGGTTCAAACGATCAAATAGTTATCAGGAAAGTACGCTGAAATATATACATCGGGATTCGAATCTAATGCGGTTAATTTGATAGGATACAAATATTTGTCTAAATTCCGATATTATAATCAGCGACGTCTGATAAAATTGATCTGATATGTGTATGGATAAAGGGTTTTTTTTATTATTTTTAAATTAAAAACGATCACATTATTGGAATGTTTATACTTCAATTTGTTTTTTTTTTACGTTCAGTCAAAACAAAAACCGCTAGGTATTTATACTCCGTGAAAACTAGGTATTTATATCTACCTTATTAAAGGTGACTAGATGACAAACTGCCTTCTACCGATACGCGAAATTGCAGTTAGAAAAAAATTTAGAAAAATCTCTAAACCTCAAAAATGGGTTGAATTTACAAAAATGTCTACGAGTTTTACGTAAAAAGGCCACTCGGTCCTACAAACTAGACTAACTGCGCAGTTCGTATTATCCAAAATTCTCGAGGAAAAAAAAAGATTTTGCCAATTGTTTCGTTTTAAAGGGGTGGCCTACGATTTCGAGAGAGCGGACAGGGATGTTTCTTCTACGAAGAACTATTTAGGAGAGATAATAAAAACTGGGGAAAGTACAACTAAGCATAGCATAGATAGAGAAACAATTTTGAAATTGTCGAAAACACTAAATATCGCGACATTTTCAACCGCGATAATTGTCAACTTCCGGAACAAATGCGCACACTTTTTCTAGGCATCGTGTATTTATCGTGCCATTAGTAATTTTCATACGTTAGTTTTCTTTTTTTTATCGTACCCATTTGGTCTATTTAGCTAATTGAAATACGCAAGACGTCCAAAGTTACGTATTTCTTATAACTAATCGTTCACATTTTCATGCACTAAATATATGTTAGTAATTTAAAAATTTACCAGAAAACCCATAATGCCATGCAGATCAAGCCGGTTTAACGTAAGCTTCGGTATTTTACCGGTTGTAAATCGCGATTGCGCAATGCTAATTAATTTAAGAAATTAAAATTAACAATGTAATTTTTTTGGCACTTCTTATGCGCAATCGCGAATATAAGAATCGCGTTTAAGCACTTAAATTTTGTCTTCGTACAAATTTGTGTATTTTGTTTTCGACATACTGCTGAAGAAATCGAGGACGATTTAATCAAAATTATAAATTTACCATAGAAAAATCGCTAGACTCTTTTCGAAATGAACAATTAACTACAAACGTTAGAAATTATTAATTAAACAACAGTTTTCTTTTTAAATTAAATTCTTAAGGTTATATTAATCCGATATAAAGTATATTGTTACTAATCTAATTTTGCTATATCTACATTGGCTCGGATTTTAGAGTTTTTTTTTGTATCGTGGTTATTTGATTTTTTTTTCGTAAAGGGACACCGACGTCGCAGCAGGTCCCACACACACTCTTATTTCTCTTTTCATCTGCCATCCTTACCGCAAAAGTTTGTTAGAAGAACCGCTGTAAACAACCAAAATAATGAATTGTAGATTGCCTCCTGAGGGACGCGTTTAGTAGGCCTTTGTAACGCGAAATTACAGTTAGTCGCGCAATCTTGGAAACGAGTACTAGTCTACTGACAAGAAAAACCTACAAACAAATCATTAGAAGACAAGATTTATAATTTATTGCGACGGGCTTCGATGCGAGAGCTAAATTCGTACCATTTAAAAAATCAAAAATGTATAAAAATCCAGGAACTCTTCAGCAGTATGGGATTTATCACGCGTTACCATGACGACAAAACATTTAAAAAAAATACAAAAATGGATTTTTCTCTTCCCCAAAAAAATTTATTTTTCATATTCAATCAAAAAAAACATAATATATTTGGTTCAAATATATATTTCTTTGAATATTATTATATAAATAATCGTCGTATCACTAAATATGCTCGTTGATGAAAAAAATTATCGTTCGAAAAAAAATGATTAAAATTATTTTTGTTCTTAATGTGAAAAAGCACTTTTGGTACAGTTGAGTCGTAGTTATATGATTTTTTTTCTTCACAAGTACCATTTTTTTTAGGATTTTAGCACATAGCGGATATATTGTGATATTTCGTCATTCCAAATTTGCAACACGGTGTTATTAGTTGATTTATAATAAAAATTCGATCCATTTAGAAAAAAAAACCAATATGGCGGAAAAAAAGCGCGCACGTGATACACATGTTTAAAAAAATTGTACCGCAGCCCTTGAGTGATTAATTTGATTAGCTCATAGATTAAAGGGCTGCTATGCTTAGTTGATTCATTTTTTACCCCGTTGGTTGTCCGTTTTCGCGTGAATACATCGTTATTTAACTGATCGAAAAAATGTTTCGTGTGATTTTGTCTCTCGAAAAGGCCTCTTAGTGGCGCTAGGAGCAGGTGAGAATCCCCATTCCGCTCTCGCAAACCACAGCGCATTGCCACCCATCTAAAAAAAAGGAATTGGACAAAAATGCAATTTGCTTTGCTTGAATTGTTTTTCTTTACGAAGCTATTAGAAAGTTTTGATAAAAAAGCGCGGGGTGGGGGAATAACTATTCGAAATGCCTACGCTCGAAATCAACGTTACCCGAGACAACTAAAGCGGAACTTCGTTAAACTGTCAGTAGATGGCGATAGTAGTAGGTCGCTGCTATAAATAAGAGCAGCCACCGATTTCGTAACGTACGGACTTGGTACAGAACCTAACGAAGATAAGTAATCGTTAGTGTTTGGTTTACATTTCATTTAAAAAAGGGGGTTTGCAATGTTTTTTTCTTTATTAAATTAAATTTATTTTTAATTATTTATTTTTAAGTGATTTTAAGTATAACCTTAATTGCATTATTACTACAGTGAGAGGTCGAAAAACTCTGCCTTTGATAGTGGTCGCGGGTAACGATGATTTCGAGTTAATGTACGTATATTAAGAATATGCCTACTTCTGAAACAATAAAGGGGACAAAAGCAAAATTGGTATTTAAGCTTAAGGCAGTTTCTCTCCATATTTCTAATTCCTACTTGTACTTTCTGAAGTCGCGCGGAATACAAGTTTGTTTGGCTGTCCCTTCATACACCATTAGAGGTGGATTCTTAAATAAATAAAGTCTTACTAGATGGCGCCAACAGTTCGTGGTAATTTTAAATTATTTTAAAAACCGAGAAATATTTAATTTTCTGTTGGTTCTTATTTTGCTGAATATTTATAGTTTTTATAAGCGTTATAGATTTTGTATCTTTTTTGTAATAAATCAGTAAGTATTTATTAACTTCCCGACAAAAAGTGACATTGGTGCCATCTAGTATATAATAAAATAATTAAAATGGAAACCTCTAAGGGCTTCGCTCTAAAAATTTGTTCGCTAAATTTAAGAACCGCTAAAATGTAGATGATTTTTATCGGCAATGTCAGAATAATATTTTAAATTGTTTATTATATAATAAAATATTGGGATTAATCGTTAATGAATTGTTTGAAGGGACAACCTCCGAAGTGAAATTTAATTTAAGTAGCTTGGCGTTCCGCAGACTTCAGTTTTTCGAAAGCTACCGTGGAAAAATATACTATGGTTTTAATATATTTCTAATTCCTAAACTTTTAAAAAATTTAAAAGTCGCCAAAAATACCCCTACAAGGCCTATTTGTATTTTAAAAAAAAAGCTACTTTTATAAAATATTGCAAGGCAATTTCTATCACTCATGAATATATAATTCTACATCTTCTATAAAGATATTTATTCTATAACTTCGCCATCGAGGTAGAAAAAAATAAAGTTGACCATTCGAGGAGAAGTTGGTGCCAACTTTTAAAGCAATTTTTTTCCCCCTCGCTGGTTTTAAAAATTGCATTTGTGAGCCATTAAGTGTCAGGATTATCGAAAAATTTCGCGTCAATTTGGATAACAATAAAAGGGACAATGAACACTTTGGCACTTGTATTTTCCAACAAAGGGGTATCGAGGGTAGGGTCAGCGGGGGCAGTGCTGGGCGAATATTTCAAACGCGTGTAACGAAACAAATTATTGCTTTCGAAAAAATTAACAACAGGGATTTGATATTTATAACATATATACATAAAAAAATGTTGCTTCCCAATATAGAGACGTTATAATTAACATTAGAGGGAAAAAAATCTTGGATAAAATATTTTACAAAAAAATGTTCGATTTTTGTTTTCGAAATTTGGTTCGGCCCGTTTGAAACAAAACATTATTAGTCCGACAAAGGAAACAAAAACTGATTTAGTTCCATGTCCCGCGGAATTTTCAACATAATCGCGTTAAATTAAGGAAAGGGGCCATCAAAAAAAATGATAGTTTGTCGATAAAAAACATTTTGCATCGAAAAAGAGAAAAACAGTTTATCCGTATAAAGTAAAATTTTTCTTGATTGTTGGAAGAAGTGTGTCCCTCGAACTCTAAATTTTAACCTTTAACGTTGAATATAACCGGTAGAGGTCGCACTGGGTACCGCGACGCGTGAGGATCGGGTCGGATGCGGGGATGGAGGGCTTAATAGTTCTGATATACGCGATATCGTGTACGTAGAGAGAAATAGATGATAGAGAAAAAGCATATACACGTATATATAACGTGGAGCGACGATATATTGATAGAGACAGATAGAGAGATAGAGAGAGAGACGGTCGGTGGCGTGTTATGTTTCTCGTTAAAAGGTTAAAAAAAGACGGTCTAGAGACACAAGTCGCCGATAGTGGGTCGGCTTGCCTTCTTAAGTAACATCCACGGGTAGACGCTGGGAGGAGGAGGTAAGAGCGAACTTTCCCTCTGACCTGCGTCCCACAAAATCACGGGAGCCGCGCCGTTCAAATCTGCATGGCATGCAGGTTGTAGACATTCAAGTGCTCCAAAGGATATGGTATGCAGATCTGCTGCATGTTTAAGTTCATACCTGCGAATGGGTAGCCGAAGCCCGGGTAGCCTGGGTAGCCTCCACGACCGTAGCTGTACGCTGGGAATCCTGCGCGTCGAGTGGTCCGTCCCGTCAATTGTAGTCGCCAGTCCACGTTGAAGGACCATCCAGACGAGCGCGCCGAAAATCAAAAACAAACGAAAAAAAGACACGAGGTTAAGATTTCGAAAGATTTAGATTTTTTCACAATCTAATTTCCTGACTTTTCCAGGTTTTCCATGACCATCTCCGGAGATTTTCCCTGACTTATTTTGGGCTAAGATTTTGTATTTTGTTACCTATATTTTAGTAAAAGTTTCCTATTTGCAAGCGAAATTAAATTCCCTGACATTTCCCTGATTTTTAGACTAATGTTTAAAATTCCCTGATTTTTAGACTAATTTTTAAAATTCCCCGATTTTTAGACCAATTTTTAAAATTCCCCGATTTTTAGACCAATTTTTAAAATTCCCCGATTTTTTGACTAAGTTTTAAAATTCCCTGATTTTTAGACTAATTTTTAAAATTCCCTGATTTTTAGACTAATTTTTAAAATTCCCTGATTTTTAGACTAATGTTTAAAATTCCCCGATTTTTAGACCAATTTTTAAAATTCCCTGATTTTTAGACTAATGTTTAAAATTCCCTGACTTTTCCAGGAATTCCAGGTTTTTCAGGTACCGTGGCAACACTGGATTAAAGGGAGTATATTCCATATTTTAACAAACGTTTCTCGAGTACACAAAATTGTTTCGGTGGTTTTTAGTCGATTAGTGAAAGATATATAATTATATAAATCGAGGTTAATTGAATTTGAACTTGACAAAACTATTTTGGATGCTAGATGACTGACGACTTACGAATAATATAAATCCTAATAACCAATCGAATCCAGAGATTTACATTGGTTAATAACTAAAAATTCAGGTTTGATTTCGTTGTTGGATACTTGAAGACTATCTATCGAGAATATCACACGAAACATAACCGTCACGAGTATAAAAAAGCTCGAGCAATTCCGGAAACTTAGAAACAACCCGAGTTGTCAGTCCTTAGCTAACTTATGACTGATATTGTCATTGGTAAACACAGAAATAAATAATCAAATAACGGTGGGGTAATATGACCTACTGCTAAATTTATAATAATTTCAATATTACAGACAAGGTAAGACTTTTTATACCCATATTAAAATGAAGAAAATTGGAGAATTTGCGGGTGTGTTAATTGAAGAGAGTGACTAAAGCGTACTCTAATTACCCTGACCAAGAACATATTTGGGTCCCTAAGAACCTTAAACCAAGATAATGTTAATAATATGCGTTTTATTTGGAAGTTGCCAAATTAGACTACTTTAATAATTGAATGAGCCAGATTCAAATCCCGAATCCACTGACTAAAATATTTTCTTGAATAAAACTTTTTTTTAAACTTATTATATTGGCTCGCGTGGCATGCAGGGCTTGCCACCGCCCTCCTACGCATTGAAACCCGGCCACCTGAATTAATGGCTTTAAAAGTCGCTTGATGACTTAGGCCTTGGGTATTAGCGTAGCTGATTATTATTATTATTATTAAAAAACGTTACCTAAATTTCCCACCTCTAGATGGCACTATATGCAGATTTGTAGACGTGACTATTCTAAAATTTAAAACAGCAGGATGCAAAGTTCTCGTTGAAGGTTTTTAAGGAGCTGAATACGTTCTTAGTCTTTTAAGTTATTATTTATATCAAATAGAATAGAAAATTTAGAAGAATGAAGAGCAATATATCGTATAATTACCGTCGGTTAACGCTCCTAGTGGCCATACCAAATCTAAACGAGGGAAAAAATGGAAAGTTCATTTTAAAATAGATTTTATAACAAAATGATTTAGAGCCTAAAGACTGTAATCTACATACTGTAATCTAAGAAGGCCTAAAATAACTAAAAAAACATCTATAAACAAAATGGAAAAATAGGAGAGAACGAATTAATAAAAGATATTGGAGATAAAGGGGGGAAAATGTGTTACTTTCGCCGATAACAGAAATGAAATATATATACTTTTTGTTTTCAGGGAAATAATCCATACCATAGGGATATATTTCGCCAAGGCTTATAGGGAGATGAAAATACTTTGCCAGACTTAATGGAGCGTCTAAGAGTGTTTATTCAGAGAAAATGACAAAAACTTTTTTCTTTTAAAATCCCCCCACCTGACGGGGGAGAAAAATAAACATTTTATCGGGTTTTTCTCTTTTTATTTCATTTATTTTTAGATAACGCGAATTTCGACTTGGCCGCCATCTATCGAGAATAAACGGCAACAGTCGGAACGGAATTAAAATCTTTACCATGTAGCGTCTAAAACTGGCCAAGTTAAGTCAAGAACCAATTTAGGTTACCGAGGACGTACGAGTTTCCAGATTCACTACTATTCTCTATTATTTAAGCTACTGTCTCAAACTATTTTAACTAATTGTATCACGCCATCTTGTATCGAACGTAAGAACGGTTTACCTTATTCGTTTGACAGAACGTATTTAATTAGTTAATTAATCGTAAATTACTAAATTGTTAGATTATCAATTTCGGTATAAAGATAAAGTAACGCCATCTGTTAGGGAATGGTTTCAATTTAAACCGCAATTTTCAGTATAGCCTAGGTTGTATCATAAGTTTTTATTAGTGTTCCATAAGTTTGTCACTTTGGGGGATATTGTACTGAGAGCTAGTAACGAGAAAATCTCCCCCTAGCGAGCCGCTGTCAAAGGCTACGTGTGACGCGTTAGCAAGCGGACGCAAAACGGCAACGAAGTCCGTAATGCAGTCTGTCTTGTGAATAGCTCTCAGTAAAACTTTTGCACGTGAAGAATGGGAAGTGTCACACTTATGTAACAATAATGTACTTATTATTCCTTTAATTGGGTCATCCCTGACGTTCTCAGGAACTATAAATACGTTCTGGATTAAGTTCGATTCCACCAGAAACGAAGTAAAAAAGGGACTGATCAAAATCTGAAAAACACTAGCCGAATTCGGGTACTCTTTAGGCCATTTCTCTGTGTTTTTTTTATCCTTTAAAGTTTTACTGATTTTCAGTTAAAAGGGTAGGTTCCGGAAAACATAGGGATAGGGGAGGGGGTGAAGGGGGGGAAAGAAAAATAAGGCTAGGATTAATGACCAAAAAGCTTACGATTCCATTAGTAAAAGGCAGTTGGGTACTTTCTTTCGTTTTTCTATATATATATCTTATTTCCAGGTGTTGTCGGAGAATCGTAATGTTTCTCGACGAAAAAGTCATATATTTCACTTTATGAAACGGGCTCCCCCCCCTCGAGAAAAGAAATAATATTTTTCATTTTATGCCAGGGAGAAAGTGCAGATACCGAGAGCTTCGTAAGAAGGGAGAGAGAGATTTTATTACGATGGTTTTTAAAACTTTCGTCCCTTTTATTTTCGATCCCTATTTTGTCGATGTAAATCGAAAATTTGTTCTCGGTGATTGAAAGGATAAAGTTTATTTTTAATGGACGGGAAAAAGCTATTTAAATTGGTCGGGTTGCTATGGTTTTTTTTTGGTACGTAAGATCTATCGCTACAAAAACTATATAATACGTAGAAAATGGATCGGGAAATTAATTGGACAATGTCGTCTCCTCAATGTTAGTGACAAAAACTATTATTAACAAACGAATAACGTTAGCGGTAAAGCGATTTTGATACGTATATCTAAATATATTAATTATTGTTATTGAAATAAAAAATAGTTTTCTTTAACACAAACATGTTGGAGCCGACTTATCACTCTGGTCTGGATAATGGAATCAAATTTATCTTATTATATACTAAATAATTAGATTGTAAAATAAATTAAAACTAAATTTCTTAATTTTCGGATTTAGTTAAAAATTTTAACGCCATAATAAGATATATATTATACAAATATTTAAAATTTTAAGTATATTAAGATTCCATTTTCCAATAAATTAACACTTACAAAAATTTTCTATAGACATTCTATAAAATCTTATAAATTCTTATAGAAAGACTAAGATTTTTATATATCCTAAACAAATATAGTGCTCTATAAATATTTCCATATAAAAACTCTTAATTTATAGATATATACAATATCTATAGCAAAATTACCGAAATGTATACGGAATCTATATTAATTCGGTTAATTTTCTATAGGTATCCTATTACAGTTCTATAGAATTTTTAAAGAAAGTTTTTGTAAGGGAATAATCGAATCTACTACATTAAGTTAGATCTAATTAAAGGAAATAGGCCTAGGTTTTCTTCTGGCTGTTTTAATTGAAGTTTACTTCCCGCCGCGCAAATATCCTGGTGGTAGGCCAACCGCAAAACACGTTGGCCTACCACCAGGATATTTGCGCGGCGGGAAGTAAACTTTAAGGAAAACAGCCAGAAGAAAACCTAGGCCTTTAAGAGATACAAAATTGGAATGAATAGGATTAAGGAGACGATGAGGAATGGATTGGGATGGATTGGTGGGAGATCAGAGAGTGAAAGAGTACTAAGAATGAGTTGCCAGTGCCACTAAAAACCAAACATGCCATAAATGTCTTGCCCTGCACCTCTGGCTCGTGCTGTATTGTTTGGCATCATGACTTCTTTGGGCTGAGCTTTCTTGCATTCCACCTGCCACAAGGGGGGAAGAGAAAGAAAAGAAAAGGCACAAAATAAAGATGACGCACCCCCTGGCGACGAATACGCGCCCGAAGTAAGCCTACTAACGCTGGCTTCTCCGCCACGCGCCCCGCCCGAATACGCCAAGTCTCCTAGCCGTCATTACGCCCAACTTATCTATTATTTACCAGGATTTACCAGATCGCGGCTGTCCGCGTCACGTCGCCTTGTCGATGTCTCCGGATCGCGATGACAAATACACGCGAATACCATTCGCTATCGCCATTTCGCCAAGATTAACCAAAATAATAATAATAATCAGCTAGGCTAATACTCAAGGCACCACCTTAGGCCTAAGTCATCAAGCGACTTTTGAAGCCGTCAATCAAATCCTGTACAGATGATTTACAGTTTAATTTTTTTCATACAGGGTGTTTGAAAAGGTTATGTAAAAATCTTGAGTTGAGAAATATGGCTGTTTTTCCCCCATTTTCCTACAATGAGTTAAAAGAGTGCCAGCGAACTTCAAAGTGTTGCCTACTAGCCCCTGGAAGTGGGCTGCAATAAGCGCAAAACAAAGCAGCAGGGAAACGCGAACATTAAGGTTTGGGTTCGTGTGATAGGTAAAAAAGGACGTGTAAACAAATCGAGGTAGCCAGCGTAAAAACTTAAACAGTATTTAAAGTCCCTGCTGCTTGGTTTTGAGCTTGTTGCAGCCTTCTTCCAGGGGATAGTAGGCCACCCTTTGAAGCTCTCTGGCGCTCTTTTAACTCATCGTAGGAAAATGGGGAAAAAACAGGCATACTTCTCAACTCACCCCCTACAACTACTTAACATTTTTTCATAACCTTTTGAAACACACTGTATATCGTTTCGTATCAAAAGTAACTTTGGTTTTCTAAACATGGTTTTCAGGATGTTGGCTCGCGTGGCTTGAAACCACCCTCCTACTCTGTGTAGTTCCTTGGGTATTAGCTTAGCTGAGTTTATAAAACCAGGTTTTCATTTAGTAAACTACAGTTCACTTTTTATACAGAGAGATATATACAAAATTAATTTAAATAAATAAACTTAATACTCAGCTAGGCTAATCCAAAAGGCACCACCTTAGGCCTAAGTCATCAAGCGACTTTTGAAGCCATTAGTTCAGGTGGTGAAGCTTACTAAACCGGGTTTAGATTCCGTTAGTAAACTACAGTATCGATTAAGGAAATTCCCGTGACGAGCAAACGGCGCAAATTTAAATTTAAACGCGAATTCCTAGCGCAAAACTAAAGGAGGAAAAAAAAACCTGAGCTTACATCTCGCGTGTAATACTTACCATTTTATTATTGATTTCGTGGAAGTGGATTTCACAAACTTTATCGACTACGTCTTCGTTCTCAAACGTTACAAAACCAAATCCTGTCAAAGAGAGGGAAAAAGGCACAAATCGACGTGTTAGAGACATTTTCAATTCAAGTTTAAACGGATTAGAAGATATTACTCTTCATTTTCGTTCGGAAACAAAAAAACGAGGCTGAGAGAGAACCATAAATATCTATTAGAAATCTTAAGAAAGCCCACTTGGATAAAAAAAAATACTTTATGAGAATAGAAAAAATAAAAAAACAAACTCGATTATAAAATCGTTTCGAGTCGATTTTAAAAAATAGGAAGTCTTAATCGATTACATTTATTTTCCAGCAGCCGTTTGGCAAAAAGGATGAAATAATTTACCAATCGAAACGGAGAACACTACGGCAGCTATTCCCGAAGTACCCGCGAGAGGGAGCAATTGTCCGAGAGTCTTTGGGGGGAATAAGGATCCGGGGGAGACTTTACAGGAAGGGTGTTGGAGGAAAAGAAAGAAAAAAAAACGAGTGAATTTGAAGCGAGTTCGATAAATCACGGAACGCAAATACTTAATCTCGAGCCTAATAACTTAAAGCCGAGATGCACGACGATAAATATTGTTTGACATTTAGATTCGCGAGCGCGGAAAACTTTCTCTCGAGCTGAATCCGGAAATGGAAGATGGGGAATACAGAGTGGATCCCCTAAAACCGGCCCGGGAAAAGTAACGGTCGTCCCCCGAATTTCGGCATCAGCATCTTATATCAGAGAAAGGGAGGCGGCGAAATGTCAACTGCAGGACGGGCTGGGGTGGTATTCGCTGGGGTGGTAGTCCCCGAGCGCTCCCTACAGCTTCTCATCCATCAAGGTTCGGACCATCTCTCCGATACAAAGACAAGCGATCAATAATTGGCTAACTAGGTGCTGGCCACCCTCTTGGGCGCTGGCGTTCTCTCTTTCCCTTTGACAAGTACACGCGCCACTTTGTCTTCGACGAAATCGCTTCTTTCAATCTGAAACGTCGTCATCGACGAAAGTATTCGCGCAAAATTCCCCGAGCTATCATTATTTCGCCATTGATGCTTCGAAAAATCTCGGAAACCTTCGTGAACAACCAAAGACTTACTAGCAAATTACCGAAGTTCACGAAAGTAAAATTTCTTGTTTAGTTTCCCAATTCAATCGAAGTTAATTTACGAAATATGAATACAAAATAAATTTGGGTTTAGTTGAGTTTGCCATGCAACTATTGGTTTGAGTGAGATTCTATATTTTTCTAGTCTCTCATTCCGTAGAATTTCAACTAAGCATGAAGGGATAGCAGTTTTCCCCCCATTTTACAAAATGGAGCCGGATTTTTAACGAATAAACGGTAGATCTAATTCTGGCGGATGCGAACAAACAAACACCTCAAAATACTACAGGAAAATCAACTAAGCGTGTAGAGATATCAGTTTTCGCGCCATTTTCCAAGATGGCGCCGGATTTCCAACGAATAAACGGTAGATCCAATTCTGGCGGATGCGAACAAACAAACAACTCAAAATACTCCACCCAAATCAACTAAATATGAAGGGATATCAGTTTTCCCGCCATTTTCCAAGATGGCGCCGGATTTCCAACGAATAAACGGTAGATCTAATTCTGGCGGATGCGAACAAACAAACAACTCAAAATACTCCACCCAAATCAACTAAACATGAAGGGATATCAGTTTTCCCGCCATTTTCCAAGATGGCGTCGGATTCCAACAAAAAACGATAGATTTAAAAAACAGAAAATAACTCAGATCAATCGGCTTAGTTATCGCACCAGGAACGTTTACATTACTAATAAGCTAATAGCAGTGTTCCTAAAAAGCCACTTTTTTGAAGAAAAGTCCAGACCAGTGGCAAAAATTGGCTAATAAGGGAAACTTTAATTTAAAAGATAAATCTATTTAATAAATTTGATTTTATATATTATTTAGTTTACACTGAACAATGTTAATATTAATATTTTCCACCGAATTAAAATGACTAATCAGAATCTGACTATCCTTGTAATAAAAAAATATTAGCCAACAAATTCCCTTTTGTCCTGGCCGGAATTTTCCAATATTTTCAACCAAGAATGTATTTATTTATACTCAGGGAGAATGAATATGTCGAGATTATTTTTAGCGTTTCTCCAATTCCACCCGTTGGGCCCCCCGGTATGCTCCTCCGCTTTAATAAAATCAAATAATACTGCAATCTCATTGGTTCTTAAAAATTACGTTTTTCGACGCGATTAACGCTGCTGCGAGGACGCAAAAAATAAGACCGCCTCCTTTTTCCCTCCCCCCCCCCCTTAGCGCGACGGGGTTAGGGGCTCAACGTGTCCGTCGATAGTCTCGACATATTCATTCTCCCTGAGTATAAATAAATTTATTCTTGTTTCAACACTGGTTAATAAAGTCAACATTTCTTAATGAATATTAGAAAGACACGTTGACGTTGGTTTGAAATTGAAGCAGCTATTTCTATACATAAAAGACTATAGTGGTAAATAGTAGTGGCGGGTCTAATCAGACACTGGCGGATCTGAAGGATATAAAATAAAGAAGGGCGTCACATCGGGGTGATGGATTAGAACGGATAAGAGGGACTCTAATGATGGAGCGAGGCTGGGGAGGCCCGCTGGCAACACCTAATCCTCTCTCTCTCTCACTCTGCCGATCACGAAAAAAAAAGTTGCAAAGAAGAAAATTACGGCTTTCGCAATCCCCGCGCGCTATCGACGAATCCGCTAGTGGCGTTTTAAATCCTTTATTCCGATACAGAGTGGTAGCGTCCTTCGCCACAATGGTCCCCGCCTTCCACGGCGCTGCGCCTTAAACCGCCGACGGAAAGACAAGTTGAAATGGTACCGTGGCGGGGTCAAAGATAGAGAAAGGTGCGACGGAGGGAGAGATATACGGCCGCTTCTGTCACAATTAACTTTTGACGTAAGCTACGGCGGACCTTCCCAATTAGTTGTCCGGAGATTCCGAGCTCAAGGATGACGGAGAGGGATAGTCGTCATCATCCGCGAGACGCCGACAGCGATAAGAAGCGCGGCCCAATCGCGAGTGTTTGATGAACTCTCTTACTTATATCCGAGCCGCAGTCGTTTCTTATTAAGACTTTCTCGAGGACGTTCCAGCCAGAAACAAATATACCGATAATATCGTCTGTGGATGGCGCCATCGTCGTATTAAATATGGAAGGTAACCCCCGTACTCCGGAATTTATAGCGCGAGAAATCTTAGTGGCAATATTGTCCAGTTTGCCGATATTATTAATACGAACGTTCGCGTATGTGCCGAAGACGCGATTGCCTCACGGTGACCTCGCGCTCGCGAAAGACTACCAAACAAATAGTACGATCGAGCACATTCGAATACGCGTTCAAGGTTCCTACGGAATTTTCGGAAGAAATTTCCCTGACTTATCCAGGTTTTCTCTGAGCAATTTTTTAAATTTTCCTTGACCATTTTTGTACAATTAATGAAACGTTTGAGGTAAAATATCGTAAAATATTTAATATGTATCAAATTCAAATTCAAAATATTTTTATTTACGTATAATATATAATTATTGGGGTACAAGGGCCAAGTTTTCTTGCGACTTATTTTTAATACATCTTTCAAAAATATATTTCCAGATTTATATTGGCCTTTTCCCAATTCTATGACTTTTCCCTGACATTTTTGGAAACATTTTCACATTCCCTCCATTTTTTCTGACATTTTTTGAAATATTTTCCAATTCCCTGGCATTTATGGAAACATTTTTATATTTCCTTACTTTTCCCTGACATTTTGGAAAACATTTAACCATTCCCTGACTTTTCCCTGACATTTTGGGAAACATTTAACAATTCCCTGACCTTAACCTGACATTTTGGGAAACATTTAACAATTCGATGACATTTTGGGAGATATTTAACAATTCCCTGACTTTTCCCTGACATTTTGGGAAACATTTAACAATTCCCTGACTTTTCCCTGACATTTTGGGAGATATTTAACAATTCCCTGACTTTTCCCTGACATTTTGGGAAACATTTAACAATTCCCTTACTTTTCCCTGACATTTTTGGAAACATTTAACATTTCCCTTACTTTTCCCTGACATTTTGGGAGATATTTAACAATTCCCTGACTTTTCCCCGAACATTTTTGGAAACATTTAACATTTCCCTTACTTTTCCCTGACATTTATGGAAACATTTAACATTTCCCTTACTTTTCTCTGACATTTTTGGAAACATTGAACAATTCTCTGACTTTTTTTTGATAACATTTAACAATAGGACTTTTTATAAATTAACGTGACCTGATTTTTTACTGTTTTCTTTATCATTTCTACAATGCTTCCTCAGCTCTCCCACTAAAGAGAGCCAACGAATTCGTCCATCGATTTGACTGCACAATCTCAAGAACAAGTTGGCAGTCGTGCTTGCTCAAAATGAGCTATCGAGAACGTATTTAGACTATTGAGAACGTATCAGTACATTTTCGTCTCTCAAACGGAAATTCTCAATTTTGTTCATCTAGTATTGGTCGTAATATAGTGTTTTATTTTAAGATAAAAACGGCGAAATTAAGCGGCATTAATTAATTACAATGATCATAAATAGTAGATTATCAGTAATTAGTGGAGTCAAAAGAAAAATAATTTGAAATAAGTCCTGAAAAGATGGCGTATCTTTTTCAATTGCACACCGCGATTTTCAGTCACGTTTATTTGCTTCCGTAAAGGGTTCGATTCTAAGGCTCTCAGCACACCTAAATACCATCAATACAATGAAAATAAACTTTAGTTGCGAGATTTTCGTCTTTATATCGGTCTGAATTTGAAAGGGTGGCCCTCGGGGAAGAGCTTAATGAGCGGTTACTTTTAAATTCTTCATTTCCCAATACTCTTCGGCGCTCACCGTAAAAAGAGCTTTGCTCGACAAACCGGATCCAGTTTCGTCGATTAGAACGGAGTAGAGGCTTCCTATAGAAAAGAATCTCCTTTACGTTAACTATTCAAATTTGCTCTAACGGGGAAAAGTGGCCGAAGGAGAAAAGACACTTTTCAAATTGGAGGAATTCGTTCGGGCGTCCATCGCTCGCGGAGTCTCCGGGGGCCAAGGTTTCGTCTTTTTAGTTTCAACCAAGAATTAAGCGACGTAATCTTATTTGAACTTCGTAATACACCAATGGTGCTGACAGAAACACTATATTCAAGGATACTAAAAATTATGATTAGTTCTAAGAGGGTGATTTTGAAATACGAAACGTTATTTACAGGGTTGCCACAGTTTTTTAACAATCAAATTCCCTGACTTTTCCAGGTTTTCCCTGACCATCTCCTGAGATTTTTCATGACTTATTTTGTGCCAAGATTTTGTATTTTTTAAGCTATATTTTAGTAAGTTTTCTATTTGCAACCGAAATTAAATTTCCTGACATTTCCCTGATTTTTAGACTAATTTTTAAATTTCCATGATTTTTATACACATATTCAAATTCCCTGACTTTTCCAGGTTTTCCCTGACCATCTCCTGAGATTTTTCATGACTTATTTTGTGCCAAGATTTACTATATTTTAGTAAGTTTTCTATTTGTAACCGAAAGTAAATTCCCTGACATTTCCAGGTATTCCAGGTTTTCTAGGTACCGTGGCAACCCTGATTTATTAATAGATCGATATACGTATCAGAAAGGATTCAATAGAGTTCATACAGATATTGGCAACCCGATTTCTCTGATTTTTACAGGTGCAAGATAAAAAAAACTAAGATTTACAGAGTAACTCCTTTCATCATTATTATTTAAGTTGAATTCGTTCAATATTATAGTATAAAATAAGAAATAAAGTCAAATCTTAAATAACAAACGCTTATTGATGTAAATTTGTCTTCATTAGGGCAAACTATCTGAACCCTCATAAATTTCCCTAATTTCCCTGATTTTTACAAAAAAAAAATGTAATTTCCCTGACTTTTCTGCCGACAAACGAGTTCCCTGATATTTCCAGGTTTTCCAGGTCTGTATGAACCCTGAGGAAAAGACCTTTTCATGGGTAACGGCATTAGAAGGTATTTTTTATACATTCGAAGTCTTACTAGATGTCGTCACCAGTCCAGAATTAAAATTTAACATATAATAATATTTTTTACAAGTACAACAGTACAAGCTTGAAGATTTTTCATAAAATTATGATTTACATTCTATTTGCGGTCAAAATGTTTTCTAGCTTGTCCATCTTTTATCCCAAGCAGTGTTTATACTTGGCTTCGGACCCAATAATTGGGTCGTAAAGGCGATCGTAAAAAAATATGAAACGGCTATAAAGTGCGGGAGTAAAACTTTACGAAGCACTGTACGACATTTTTAAGATCCCGTATAAAATGTAGCATAAACGAAATAAGAATTCGGCTTGCTGTGACGCCAATGTAAACCTTTTAGTGGAAGGATTTTCGTGTCCAGCCCTAACCCCCCTTGAACGATTTCTGGGTCTAAAGGCTTTCACTCGGAAATCAGGTAGAAGCGTCACGGCCATTGAATTGGGAATAATACTGCTAGAATTACAATTACGATTTCGGTTGCCATGGTTACGCGGGAGCTGTTCTGATAAGACTGTACGAAATTCATCTTTATAATATATATATATATGGCTAAAAATAAATAATTATTAGCTAACTCACCGTAACTTGAGTTAAAAAGGATCGTGTTGACAGAATAAAATTATTTTTAAACAACTTCAAAGGATTGTTTGTTACGAGTAATCATACATTTCAATTTCGCATCAGATTCGCAAAAAAATTAAAGTGCTATATAGTTGCCACCACTAGAGACAGATGCCGCCACGGTAGAACGATAAAATTGATAAAGTCTCCTTATTGAACGAAATTGGTCCCGCGCCAGCCAGATTTAGTTGTATCTCTATTTATTCCCAACTCAATGGTCACGGCTATGGCCCCATAATAGGTGGAAAAGTAGTACGGAAAGAAAGCGATAGGGGGCGCCGGTAATGAAATCTCTTCCACGCCAGTTTTAATGAGCTAATTGAAACGAAACTGAACACGAAGCTCCGGAAATCAACGGTTAATGTCGTTTTCGTCCGCTGTAGGGCGCTCCATCGCGCCAGCCCGGAACCGAAAGTACGCGAGCCTCTCTCGGGAAAGGTCCAAATTAGCGTTTCGTCGGGCGTTGTACCGCGTAGTTGGCGCCCTATATCAGCCAGGCGATACTGTACCGTATCCGTACCAGCGTTCGTGTAAAAAAGTCCCAAACCTGGCTGATCTTAACAAGGAACAACGCGGGGATAGTAGGAATTATAGGGGGAAAAGACGAAAACTTCCCGTCTAGAAATATGTTTACTTAGACTGACGAATCTAACCTCTCGTAAAGCTTAATTAGCGGGGTTCACTCATTAAGAGCGGTTTTGAGAAACCAACGCGAAACAAAACCCGAGGGAAGCAGCCAAGAAACATTTCCTCGGCGTAATTTGGTTAGGCACCTTTTTTTTACAAGTCTTTCTAACCCCCCCCCCCCCCCCCGCCGTCATTTGGAGACAATGAGATATGACTTTCGAGGAGTTATGGACGCGAGATTGGAGAACTAAATATAATTACGGCTTTATTTAAATCTAACGTTATCACCGGAATGTCATCCTTCGCTCTCTCATCTTGGTCGGATTGGTTTCATCCGAGACTTTTAATCGCGTTACGCGCCCCCCCCCCCCTTCTATAAAGCACTCTACGGAGCGTCGAGGGACTGTTAACGTAACTCCATCTACCGTTAATCTGCAAAGCCACTGCACGTCCTCAAACACGGTGAACAATTTCCCAGTAGACCATATACAAGCGGATCAATATACGCGTTTTAAGCCCGTTCGAGGAGGATATCGAATTAGTCGAGAGATATAAATGATACCTGAAAACCAAACGAAGGAAAATATGTCGAGACAAAGAAGTTTTCTAGGGATAAATAATTACTAGAAAAGCGAGGAACTACAAGCGACTTTGACCGATGACGCGCTCTTTTTTGTTGTTGCGGGGAGAGTATCTTTGGCTGAAATTGAGAATGGCCGTTGTCAATTCACTGGGGCGAGTTGGATGGATGAGGGGTGGCCCATCACCGAAAACCAATATTTCACACTCTATTGGCTAGATAGACGCCGTCGCAAATAACCGTGAACCGCTGTTGGCAATTTTTAGAAACCTAACAGTCCTATCAGTACCTTTTTCGAAAAATATGTAAAGTCGTCTTCTCCCTGAACACCGGCGCGAGACGGTTGGAGCACTTTTACAGGCGCAAGGTCTATTTTTGGACTACTGTATAGTCGCGTGAAAGCCAAAACCAATTAACCTTCTGATGGGAATATTTCTGATATACGTCACCAAGAATGTATTGAAGTAACTAAGAATATTTCAGCATAGCATTAACCCCTGGTACCATCCTCGCAGCTTTTGTGGAGAAAGTTCGTATGCATTTAAGGCGCATTCAAGGTCATACCATATAGCAAACTTGAATAGGAAAACAGACCAAATTAAGCTCCAAAGGCTGCGAGGATGGGAATCAGAATCCTGTAGTCCAATATTCTTAGTCACTTCAATACATTCTTGACGTCACGGATATTAGAATTCATTACTGAATTGAAATATAGTTTTATAGGAAAAAAACCAGGTAATTCATACTTCATTGATATTATATGCTTCTGATGATAGAAAAGATTTAAGGTAATTGAGATCATTCGAGTCAACCTTTCAGCGAAAACTGCAAATTGTATAGCGCCATCTCGTATCGGTTGTAAAAACCTTTATATTTAATATTTTTTTTACAAAACGTTTAATTAAACGATTTGATTCAATTAAATCATCGTAAATAACAAAATAGTTTGGTGTATTATAAATTATCGAGTCAAGAAAAATATTTTCAACGGGTCCCCGACAGATAGCGTTACCGTTTCATTTGAATTTCCTATAAAAAGGGTCAACTTTAACTTTTTAAGAACACCTAAATACGGCTTTTTTTCAAGGAAAAATAGGTTAGCAGTATTTGAAGATGACTTACCTCTAAAAGATAATTATACTTTTGATAATGATATTATTTTATTACATATTTATAGCGCAGGAATTAATACAATTTAATAAGTTTTTTTTAAAAAGGAATAATTCCGCGCAAGTTTCCATACCAGAAATCGAACCCACAACCTTTGGATTACCGTCCCAACGCCAATACTATTCGACTAACGAGGCCACGGGTAAACAGGCCTCGAACACGGTGACCAGGGAAAGGCTTTGAAACATTTATATAGCAAAAATAGGAATTTTAGAGGCGAATTATATAGGAAACTAAATAGGCGAATTGTAGGAAAATATTGGAAACTAAATAGGCGAATTATAGGAAAATATAGGTAACTAAATAGGCGAATTATAGGAAAATATTGGAAACTAAATAGGCGAATTATAGTAAAATATAGGAAACTAAATAGGCGAATTATAGGAAAATATAGGAAACTGAATAGGCGAATTATAGGAAAATATAGGAAACTAAATAGGCGAATTATAGGAAAATATAGGAAACTAAATAGGCGAATTAAAGAAAAATATAGAAAATTAAATAAGAAAATATAGGAAACTAAATAGGCGAATTATAGGAAAATATAGGAACTATAAATAGGCGAATTATAGGAAAATATAGGAAGAATAATAAGGTAATTATTGCATATCGGTATACTTTGATTCGAATCACCTAGAATATTGATAATTTCTTGTACACTGCTTTCTTGCATTGCGGATTTACAAAGCCACCACATTTCAAGGTTTTGTTCGAAAGTGGCAGTGTTTTCACTAGATGTTTTATGACACGTACAAAAAAGTTCTTTTATTTTCAAAAGACCGTGAAATTATAGGAAAATACGTGAAAATAAAGGAATTTATAGAAAGGCATTAAAAATGTAGGAAAATATAGGAACTATAGGAAGGCTAGTCACCCTGTTCAGACACCCAATTTATGAATGACTGGATCGGATTAGCTTGTTTGCTGTGGTTACATTTTATCCCGTTGTGATAGAAGTATTTCTTGGTAAAAATAAACTTCTAAAATACTTTTGATAACATATATGAAACAAAAACTAGGCTTTCAAGTTGAAAATACCAAATAAAACCCCACCTGATATTATTCGTCAATATAGTATATTGGTTTTGTTTCTACGCTTTACATACATTTATTCATCTTTCGAACCGTTTTCATAAACCTCCCCGCACGCACCACCCTCTGAATTCTAATATTGAATGATTTCTGCCATAATCTAGAAACCGTTTCACCCACCTCCCTTAATCTTAAAAAAAAAATCCTCTTTGCGAGTGAAAAGAAATGAAATGCTCCATCTTCGCGAGTTTTTTAAGAGAGGTACAAAAAAATTGAGAAAGAGCGGAAAAAAATCAATAAGAAAAAGGGGAGGGGGGGAAGGATTTTTCCTACGACTGACATGAAGGATTAATCCTGGAAAAAGTATAAAAAAAGGAGGAGGGGAGGTGTAGCGGAAAATAGGAAAACTCGACGTATAAATTACTATAAAACCTATAAAATGTACTTGTAGAAAGTTGTCGTATCGGGGCAGCTCGAAGTTAGCTTTGACAGCGCAATTACTTCCGAGGAAAAATCCAGCTAGCAGCGCCGAGGATACGTATCAATATAAAGATCGTCTATATACGAAGGGGTCCGAGGCTTAACAAAAACTTGCAGCCGATGCCCTTTAAGTGAATAATGATGCCGCGGGTCGCTAGCGAGTCAGTCGATTTCTGTTCTCAATCGGATACAACGCGCCGGCCCCGCGATCATCGAGACTGTTCGGCAAATATCTGACCCCCCTCGCCGCTCGTTGGTCCTCCCGATTGAACCGGGAGGACATTACGGGTTAAGAAATGGCCCATTCCACGCCCGTAGGTACGCGTCCGACGGACCAAAAAAAACAATGAAAAAAAAAAACACAAGCGTTGATTTATGTATCGTAACGGATGAGGGCCGCAACGTCCAGCTTTCGTGTATTCCAGTCGTGCGTTTTTTTCGGGGACACGAAGATTATAAGACTAATATTTCATACTCGATGATTGAAAGAACGTATTTAGGTCACTAAGAACCTCGAACACGAAGCAATGCTGTTTTCACTTTTTCAGAATAGCCACGCCCTAAAATACGCCTGTAGTGCCATCTGGTCATTTATGCTATTGCATTAGGGATAATATATTTTTGAATATCATTTCAATGCATTAGAAACACTTTAAATATGGTTTTTTAATATCATTTCAATGCATTAGAAATACTTTAAATATGGTTTTTTAATACTTAAAATATATTAAAAGGGTTTTTGATTGTATTATATACTCATTTTTTAATTTTTAGATTGTTTTATAAACTTGCTTTTTAGTACTTAAAATATATTAAAAGCGTATTACTAAGTTTTGTTTTATAAATAAATAAATAAAAAATCGTTGTAAAGATTTTTGGTGAGTAAATGTTGCACGATTTTTTAAATAAATGCCTACCCCTAGTTTGGGTAAGTTAAAAAATAAAAATTAAAACCAAATAAAAACAAATAAATTATTGATTAACGGTTATAAAAATATTCGATTTACAGAAATGTAATTATTTTAGAGTAAACGTGAAAACTAATTTACTGGGTGAATCATTCATTAAAAAAGGTATTGAGGTTATTAACCTCTATAACTATATACATTTTATCTCCCACCAACATCACTCTCTCGGCTATCCGTTGCGTGGCAACGTCTTTTGGAAATTTTAAATGTTACACTTAGCTTTTAAAGCATCGCAACGTTGCAAGTTCTTAGGGACCTAAGTACGTTCTTCATGATTGTAATAGAAATCGAAATCTCGTTACAGTAATGGCATCAAAGTGATTTCTTTTTCATCGGGACCTCCTTTAGGCGGCGACATATTCTCAGAGAAATGATCCACAATTTTTTCCTAATGAATGTTATACGGCGCGTATCGACATAAACTAATCGGATTAGTTGTGTGACGGATTAGCGATGAACCTTTTACCGGCGGACAATATAACTGCTTAATGACTTTCGAAGACGCTATTTTCGTTGTTTTTAGGGCGTCGATCTTTTCCTCAAATTCGATATTATTTTCTCAATAGCGGCAATGGACATTATTATTTTCTTTGTCCCTCACAAGCATTGTTCGTACATAATTTCCGGAACAAAATTCCCTGGTTTTCCCGGACCAAATTTCCAAATTTTCCCAGACCATATTCGTAGAATAAATGAATGGTTTGAGATAAAATATTGAGAAATATTTGTTAATTATTTATAATACATCTTTCAATGACTTATTTCCCTGATTTTTTGGGGTTATTTTAAAATTCCCTTAATTCTTTGGACCATTTTAAAATTTCCTGAATTTTCCCTGACCTTTTGGAATCATTTTCAAAATTCCCTGACTTTTTCCTGACCTTTTGGAATCATTTTCAAATTCCCTGACTTTTTCCTGACCTTTTGGAATCATTTCCAAAGTTCCCTGACTTTATCCTGACCTTTTGGAATCATTTTCAAAATTCCCTGACTTTTCCAGGTTTTCCAAGTCGTGTACGAACGCTGCTTGGACTATTTTGGACTATTTATAGAACATTTCCAATAAATACAAAAAAAAAAACAAATCCAGCAGGCTAAATATTGATGAATAAATACAGACTTACCATAGCTTTTTACCAAAAGATAAAAATTTAAGGTGCGTATAAAGTTACTATTCTTGGAAGAACTTTCTTAAAAAAACCAGATAAGAAATGAGAAATCTTGCAAGAAAACCACAGGTTTCTTACCATTTGGATGCCAAAGCCACGGAGTTTTTAAGAACCTTATTTTTTATTCCTCCATTAAAATACAGCGTGTGATTTAAATCAATCATTTAAAAAAATAAATTGATTTAAATCTCGATTAAAATTATCATTTAAATCAGCCAGCCCTGGATAGCAATACTGCTAGCTATCCGTTTTAATCGAATCTCAAGGGCCTATTAAAGAGCAGGCTTACGGCGAGGTGGGATTGGTCTATTGGGCGACTCGCTCTTGGCGCGCGCCGAAACGAAAAGGCGGAAGACATTAGCGATTTGTAGGGCAGTAAATAAAGGTTGAAAATAACAGGCGCCTATTTGGTAAGCCTTCCAGAATGAATAGAGAAGGTGTATTTGGTGCCGATATAAGCGACATGGCTCATTAAGACGAGCGGTTGACGGAAGTCGCTTCAAACGTATCGCTTCCGAAAGAATGGAATGCGGCGCCAGCAAAACCCCAAATAAACGCGACAAAATATGGGAACTCATCTGGAATATAGAGGGCGCCCAAGAAACGAACACATTCCTTAGAGCGCCTCCCCCCCCCCCCATCAACTTACATCACAGCGAGAAGATATCACCAACTTGTAAACTAAGCGACATTAACAATTGGTAATTTAAGCGAATGAAATAAGGGCCAGGATGGTTTAAACATGGTTATGCTTAACAAGTCAGTGATTTCCAAAAATATACAGGAATTTTTAGAGAAAATATTTCTAAATTATACAGCAATTTTTAGAGAAAATATTTCTAAATTTTACAGCAATTTTTAGAGAAAATATTTAATATATAAAATTATATAGAAATTTTGTAGGGCTGAAATTACCGATTTATCGTTTTTATGTAGGACTATAATTTATAGCATTTTTATAGGACAAAAATGACCGATTATAGTATTTTTATACGACAAAAATTACCGATTTATAGGATTTAGAAAGGACAAAAATGACCGATTATAGTATTTTTATACGACAAAAATTACCGATTTAAAGGATTTAGAAAGGGCAAAAATGACCGATTATAGTATTTTTATACGACAAAAATTACCGATTTATAGGATTTAGTAAGGACAAAAATTACCGATTTATAGGATTTAGAAAGGACAAAAATTACCGATTTATAGGATTTAGAAAGGACAAAAATTACCGATTTATAGGATTTAGTAAGGACAAAAATTACCGATTTATAGGATTTAGAAACGACAAAAATTACCGATTTATAGGATTTAGAAAGAACAAAAATTACCGATTTATAGGATTTAGAAAGGACAAAAATTACCGATTTATAGGATTTAGAAAGGACAAAAATTACCGATTTATAGGATTTAGAAAGGACAAAAATTACCGATTTATAGGATTTAGTAAGGACAAAAATTACCGATTTATAGGATTTAGAAACGACAAAAATTACCGATTTATAGGATTTAGAAAGAACAAAAATTACCGATTTATAGGATTTAGAAAGGACAAAAATTACCGATTTATAGGATTAAGAAAGGACAAAAATTACCGATTTATAGGATTTTTATACGACAAAAATTACCGATTTATAGGATTTAGTGAGGACAAAAATTACCGATTTATAGGATTTAGTGAGGACAAAAATTACCGATTTATAGGATTTTTATACGACAAAAATTACCGATTTATAGGATTTAGTGAGGACAAAAATTACCGATTTATAGGATTTAGAAAGGACAAAAATTACCGATTTCTAGGATTAAGAAAGGACAAAAATTACCGATTTATAGGGATTAAATATTTAAATATTGAACCAATTTGATCAAGTTCGATTATTATCACGTGTTATACTTAATCCTTTGGTTGATGAAGTTGTTAAAAATAATTGAAATGCTACAAGTATTGGAGGTCGAATAATAAATACACGTCCAAAGTTTATTTTTAAAAACACGAAAAAATAATTTTGATGGTTTTATTTCATCAGCTTTCAACTTTTATTTAAAGTTCGATAAAATAGAAAATTAAAGTTGTTTTTGAAGTAATCGAGTAATTTTTTTAAATTACCGCCAAAATGGTTTAAATTGGTGCCATCTATTATAAATAAAAACATTAACATTGAACCTTTAAAGGCGTCCCTATAAATGATTGTTTATCTATAGGTGATTTGTGAATTTGTTCAGTAAAACGAACTATTTGAGACAATTGGGCAGTTGAAAGATTTACTGCGCGAAGTTGTTTTTTTTTGGGTAATAATTGAGGCAATTTGAAGATATTCGAAAAATACGTCGTACATCAAATAATTAAGAGTATATATATATATATATATATACTAACACGTTTTCGCGCCTACTTAGAGCGAAAGAGCAATTTATTCCAAAGCAAAGGCTAATGAAATTACTGTCATTCTATTTGTGGACTTGATTAACGTTATCTCCTCAGACTTAGGGCCGCTGTTGTCTTAAGTTTTTCTTTGTTTTTTTCTGGGCCTCCTTAATTCTCGCTCGCGAAGACAAGTTAGAGGGGAGCCTTGTCTTTCCAAAACGATTTTCGCGATGAAAGTAGTAAAAAGAAAAACTAAAGGAAAGCACTACTATTAGCAGTTTCATACGAAGTAAATTCCCCAGCCCTGGTTAGCGATTAATTGCTAGGTTTTACTCACCACTTTTCTACTTTCTCCTCTTTAAACCTCTTTTTTTATTAGAACTTTTAAGAGCGTGCACGCGATGAGGGGAAGATGTTCTTCCAGGGGTGCCGCTACGGAGAGGGGGGGGGTAAACTCTGCTGAGGTGGTCCGAAAAAAAAACAGTCAGTAGGCGGAGAATTTTCCAGCTAGGGCCGAATGACTTTAATAACGATCCACACTAAGACATTATAGCGAGAGAAACGTCTCCGTTTTCGAGTTCCGGGAATTTTTCACATACTTATGGTTTTCCACGATCACCTCATTTCTTTTATACTTCTTTTATTTAACAAAAGTATTTTCAGTCGAGTTCATTTTCTACCTTAGTACTTTTAGAAAGAAATAGATAAAATTCGTCTTACTGATTTTTCTTATCATACTTTAAGTTAGAACGAAATAGGGCATGATAAATTATATTTTATGCTGATTTATGGGGAAAATATATACGGGGTGTTTCAAAAGTTTATGCATACATTATAAGTAGTTGTAGGGGGTGAGTTGAGAAGTATGACTGTTTTTGTCCCATTTACCTACGAAGAGTGAAAAGGCCGCCAAAGAGATTCCCAGTGTGTCCTACTAGCCCCTGGAAGTAGGCAAGCGCAAAACCAAGCAGCAGGGAAATGCGAACATTAAGGTTTGGGTTCGTGTGATAGGTAAAAAAGGACTTTGTAAACAAATCGAGGCAACCAGCGTAAAAAAGTAAACTTAAACAGTATTTAAAGTCCCTGGTGCTTGGTTTTGCGCTTGTTGCAGCCTACTTCCAGGGGTTAGTAGGCCACACTTTGAAGCTCCCTGGCGCTCATTTAACTCATCGTAGGAAAATGGGTAAAAAACCGGCATACTTCTCAACTCACCCCCTACAACTCCTTAAAATTTCTGCATAAACTTTTGAAACACCCTGTAGTTATCCTACTTTACATTTTACATATTAAGGCGTAGTAGATTTGGTCGCGGCAATTGAAAACCACCACGAGTCAGCGAAGCGTTCATTTTAACTTCTGACATTAAGTATTTTCGGTTAACGTACACGGCGCTTACGAGAAAAGGGTTTCGACATAGAACGTCAGTCAATGACAAAGCTGAAATCAGACGAAGGCCGAAAATAGTAATTGTATCCAGAACAATGGTCGAGTTCTTGAAGATTAGCATAAAAACAATACCCACTCCACGCCAACGCGGTGGAATTAAACCGAAGAGGGCAGGTGTACCCTTCGAGAGGAAAAGGTCAAAGAGTCACGGCGAAGTAAACCGAATCTCTGCACCTGCTGTTTTTATTCCTTTGAAATATCCACTTTCCCATAAATTTGATATAGCAGCCTCGAAATTGAATAATACAATGCGCGAAGAGTCCGAAGACTTGGGTTAATTTTTGAACGCCTGAAACGCGAAATCACCTGCCGAGATGAGTTTAAAACCGTGAGCAAACAGCCCTGAACTGAATTTAAGGAAATTGTTTTACAAGATTTTAAATCTAAAGACGTAATTGTCAATGAAATAAGTATCTGCAGTTTTTAAAGGTAAACGGATAATTATTAGCGCGACACTTGCGGCTTGAGTGTGGGATTATTAACTATCGGCGCAAATTGTTTCTCAACATGCAAACGTACTGATTACAATTATGCTAACCAAATCGCCTAATTACAAAATAAATTAGAATAATATAAAATTTGTTGTTTGGCTGAAATTACACTCAACTTCTAGCGAAATAAACTATTCACGAAAATGTACACTTTCTGATACAGTGAATAGAAGTGTATAGTTAAAGGTAGTCTTTATTAGCTAATTTGTATTTCATATTAAGTTAGTCAAATTAACCTTAAATGTGGATTTTCTTACGGTAACTTTATTGAGTATTTTTTATTTCTTACTTATATATACCTTATTTATAGGTATTTTTTGGTGTACTTATGTGAATTTCAAGAAAATAGATAACCCCGGTTTTTGAGAACGCCAGCTGGAGACTAATAGCGCCCAAAATGACAACGTTGACCTCTTACAAGGAGACTACCCGAGGTGGTTTTCACCGATTTTGTTGAAACTCGGGGGTTAGGTAGACGTTATGGTAGTATAAAAATTTCCAAAGCGAAAAGTTGCAATGGGCTTTAGTTTTCCCATGGCAACCGAAAATGTTTTTGACCTCTCAAAACAAAAATCTCCATTTAAAAAAGCATGGGATTTTCTCAGTTTCACAGGGTACTTACTTAAAAAATTTGAAAACATTTTATTTTCAGAACATACCCAAAAAGATTAATTTGACCTATTTTGGGTAAAATTGATCAATGATTTTGGCTAAAATTGATAAATTTTGGTTACATTTTAACAAAATTTGTATAACCTAGAAAATCCCATGCTTTTTTAAATGGAGAGGTCAAAAACATTTTGGGTTGCCATAGGAAAACTAAAGCCCATTGCAACTTTTCCCTTTGCGAATTTTCATACTACCATAAGGTCTACCTAACCCCCGAGTTTCAACAAAATCGGTGATAACCACCTCGGGTAGTCTCCTTGTTAGTATGGTCTTACAACACGACTGTTTCGCCATGATAGTTCCCGCTATTTAATACCGAAGTCGAAAACACTCGAGAAGTTCAACCGTAGTCATTTCCTCCAAGTTAAAAGTTTAAAAGTTGAATATGAACGGTACGTTTGAAGATCTTTGGCGTGTCCGCGGGCCAGCGAATGCTCTCGTGCCATTCCTGACAACCTTTACGGAGCCATACTTTGATTCATTTAAATTCAAGTCAGCTTTCTTGAAAGTGGAAAACCCTTCAAACTTCGCGGAGCGTTCATTTTCGCCTATTTCCGATAAACGAAAATTGTCGGTCGAAATCGCCGAAACGTTCCGTCGAGACAGTTTCAAAAGCGGAAAAATGTTCAAAACAAAATCCCCTATTTCTGATCCCCCGTGTCACAATTTTCGATATCGTAAGGAGTGTAACGCGTATTTGAAACGAAAGCGGCGGCGGTTCTGGACGAAGCCGACGCGGATAAGGAAAGATTTCGGAAGAGGCGGCTCTTTTTCTGACTCTAGGCCTTCCTAAAATGATGGTCTCGGCAAAATTCCAATCTCTTGTTTCGCGCCATTTTTGTCGGTGATTCGGGGTGGCTGAGAGACAAAGGCGCCGGCCGATCGGAAAAGTCGCTGTAGTCATCAAAAATGCGGAGGGGCAATCGCCCCACTCCTCACTCAGCCTTCGCAGCCTCGAGACCAATAACGACGGAATGCTATAAAGATTCGAGCGTCCAAAATCTCGGAGCGGGGTTTGACGGGAAAGCTAAAGGCGGGGGTTTTTGGGGGCCTGGCCGCGATAGGGTGAATGGGGCCCCATTATTACGAGACTCTTTTTCGCGTTCTTCTTCCTTATTCACAGTGACGCGTTCCAGATATCGAACAGGAAGACTCCCTTTCGTCCACTCCGGCCGAAGACGCTGGAATTTCCTAAATCTGGTGCCGGCCCGAGATTGCGGTCGTAAAAATCACGTGTCAATAAAAAGGGGACAAGCGAAAACAGACGTCTTCCTTTTCTTTCTCGCTTATAGTAATCATATTTGAACCCGACCCAACGCGTAGAGCGTATCACATCGGTTACCGAAAATTTCCGGATATTAATTTTCTTTCTTATATATATATATATAAAAAAAACTATACGTTATATTTCTTAGGAAAATTGTTTTTAACTTTTCAATTGCTTTAACCTTCCGGATTGAATGGTTTTAAATAGTGTTGCTAATTTTCCGGAAAAATAAAAAAATTGAAACATATATTACCTTTAAAGGATTATTAATGTTTATAACTTTTTATCGATATAAAATGTCTAATATCACTAAACATACTACAAAACATGAATAGTGTTACATTGTTAATCAGTTTAAACTAGTCTAGAGGGTTAGTTTGACTTTTAGATTCGAAAAAATTAGGCGAAAATGCCGCTTTATTTAAATTTGCAAACATTATATTAAACTAATCATGGAATGAAAATTTTCCGACTTACAACACTAGTTTTAAATAATGTAGTGAACGTTTCTTTATTTTATTAATTTTTACACGAATTTTTAAAATTAAATGATAGAAACTTCATGCATCAGAGTATTGGTATCTGTTAATCAAATTGAACTAAACGTTTTATCTGTATAGTTCATAACAAGTAGCGTTTTTGAAAGAGAAATTTCAAATTTATTTAAAAAAAAATATTTATAATTATATTATCAGTTATGGAAAGTATACCGTAATATCTTAAGTGTATAATATTTTTACATAAGTGTGACACTTCCTATTCTTCACACGCAAAGGTTTTACTGAGAGCTATTCACAAGACAGACTGCATTAAGGGCTTCGTCGCCGTTTTGCGTCCACTTGCTAACGCGTCACACGTAGTCTTTGACAGTGCCTAGGGGGAGATTTTCTCTTTGTGATGACGTCACTCTATTACTAGCTCTAAAATTTTACCCAAAGTGACTTAATAATATTTGTTTTATTTATTTAAATGGATTTTTGTTATTTTTATTGACAAGGTGGCAGCTAGCCTTTAAACACACAGAATTGGGTACAAATTTCATTGGACGAGCCTTTACGCTGAACTTTTTACGGGCGGGGGGGAGACAAATATTTTCCCCTTCCGACGGCAGCAGGCGCTAAAGCGTTTAACCAACGAAAAATGTACGCAAGAAAATGCACGACTTTTGACGGGTTGCGTTCTCCTTGTGTGGGGTGCCGTGTTTGTTGCTCCTAGATGGCATGTTTCTAAATATACATAAAAACTACAATAATTCACGTTTAACGTTTTACTTTTAAACGAATTTTGTCTCAAATATACGAATCAATACGTAAACGACGTGTGACAGCGATACTGTATTTCGAAATGGACTCGAATAGAACGAACTTGGGCATCTTTCGATTACATAATAATAAATTGAAGCAAAAAGGTTGGTTCATGTTAAAATATTGCGCGTAGTGTAAGATCAGATTCTAGAAACAAAGATATTTAGCATAAACAGGGGGTAGAGAGCCAGACATTTATCCAGATAATGTAACGCTAGAAGTTTGAGCGAGCTACCTTAAAATATTCCACGTGACACTTGCAAAACCATGTATCGAGAAAATACAATGAAAAAGTCGATATATTTGAATTAAAATTGGATATTGAAAAACCTGGTTTTTAGGGACATCGAAAAACTTTAGCATAATTCATCTCAACTTTCGAATTTAAATATACTGGCAAAGTAAATAAGTACTAACGACGTAAGTGAAATCGAATAATGGGTAATACCAGAAGTATATAATACTGCTCTTACGACATTGGTATCCACCCTTAAGTTTTTCTCTAGAAACATGAACTTTGGCAATCTCAATTTGATTTTTCAAAATTAGTTGCCTTAATATTTTCAGATACAAATTTTTAGAGATTTTCCCTGGCCTTTTAAAGCTTAAATTAGACAACTTTTAGCTTATTTTTTATTGTTTATCAGAAGTTAATAAATTTACTTAAGGTTTAATTTTTAGGCCTATACTGTTTCCTTCGAGCACTACCAAAGGCGGGGATTGTGTTGGCCTCCACCGGGAATAAAGTTCGCTAAATAAAGTGATCCATGTTAAATATTAGATTAGAGTTAGGGGAAATTTATTGGCTGTCTCTACTGACTAATATGAGAGCTTGTAAAATAATTTGTATTTTCATAAAAAAATTTCCGTTTCTGCAATAAAAACAAAACATGGCAATCCTGTTTTAAAAGATTTTAGAAACTAAGGACTAACAGAAAACGGTTAATTTTTCTACGTTAATTAAAGTGTTGATTTTTCCGCGCGAGCTTGAGTGCAAAGTCCGTTCAGGTAACATTGATTTCGAGTATAAGCACGCGGTCTGCCCAAATCTACTATTTGTTTAGAAAATCATTCCAATAGCGAAATGCCTCTAACCCGCGTACGTACACTTTTCCCTAATGGATACTTCACTCGTAAGATATATATTTATAAACCTCTGATAATGCTTAGTATCTAAGGGTGTCTACATGAAAAAGAGGATTAACTTAATAAATTTTCGATTATCCAAGGACGAAATGGAACGCCCATGAGACGACGCTAAGCGAAAGATCTGCTAAAAAATGGCGACAGTCGGGTCTCAAACGACAACCTCGCCACCATAATTTACTAAAATGGCCTACTCACGAAAAAAAGGCTTAACGTAATCCACACAGCCGTCGTAGAACATCGTTAAGTCCTTTATGATCCGAATTGAAGGGATAATTATCGAGTGAGGGGCCAGTATATAACAGCCAACACAATCGCCAGATCGACGAATTTTTGACAAGGAATATTATTAAGGATCGAAAGAAAAGATTGTGGGTTTCGCCCAAAGGAGGAGCTGGAAACCTTTTTCTTCCGAAACATTTCTCTGAAAACGTGTAAGCCAACAAATTTAATGGTTATCAATTGGGATAATAGGAGTAAATCCTCTTTTTTAAATTAACTTTTTTGCCCAATAATATTTTAGATAATTAAAGTGGTCATTAAGTAACTAAATGATAAACAATTCGATTTTTCAATTTATAAATTTTAACGCCCGAAGAAATTGTTTCGATAATAAAATTCTACGAAACATTTAAGAAAGTCACCAGGTGGTTCTGGGATTTCGGAGTAGAGTAAGTAGAGTAACCCTATGACGTCATATTACACCGATTCTGTGGTAGCGAATAGTCAGAGTCAGGGTAAAAAATGGCTATTTTATCATGATAAATTCGGGATAAGCAGACGATTTTATCAGTTTATTTTCTTTACACTTGCTTTTAAAAAGGAGTAAAAAGTGTGGCCCTAATATTCTGACATTGTTAGTAGTCATTCTCTCCATCAAAACAATAGTTTAATTTAGAGTAAAAGGTGCACACCTTTTGTTCCAGAACAAGCGAAAAGCATCCAACTACCGTTAAACCACATAATGAGAACTTTTCAATATTTTCAAATTGAGATTATCCAGAGTTGTCACAGTTTTTTCACAAAAAAATTCTACGATTTTTCCCTAACCATCTCGAAAGATTTTCCCCTGACTTATTTTGGGCCAAGATGTTTTTTTCCTATTTGCAACCAAAATTAAATTACCTGACATTTCCCTGATTTTAGACTAATTTTTAAAATTCCCTGACTTTTCCCTGATTTTTAGACTAATTATTGAAATTCCCTGACTTTCCCCTGATTTTTAGACTAATTTTTAAAATTCCCTGACTTTCCCCTGATTTTTAGACTAATTTTTAAAATTCCCTGACTTTCCCCTGATTTTTAGACTAATTATTGAAATTCCCTGACTTTTCCCTGATTTTTAGACTAATTATTGAAATTCACTGACGTTCCCCTGATTTTTAGACTAATTATTGAAATTCCCTGACTTTCCCCTGATTTTTAGACTAATTATTGAAATTCCCTGACTTTCCCCTGATTTTTAGACTAATTATTGAAATTCCCTGACTTTTCCCTGATTTTTAGACAAATTATTGAAATTCCCTGACTTTCCCCTGATTTTTAGACTAATTTTTAAAATTCCCTGACTTTCCCCTGATTTTTAAACTAATTATTGAAATTCCCTGACTTTTCCCTGATTTTTAGACTAATTATTGAAATTCACTGACGTTCCCCTGATTTTTAGACTAATTATTGAAATTCCCTGACTTTCCCCTGATTTTTAGACTAATTATTGAAATTCCCTGACTTTCCCCTGATTTTTAGACTAATTATTGAAATTCCCTGACTTTCCCCTGATTTTTAGACTAATTATTGAAATTCCCTGACTTTCCCCTGATTTTTAGACTAATTTTTAAAATTCCCTGACTTTCCCCTGATTTTTAGACTAATTATTGAAATTCCCTGACTTTCCCCTGATTTTTAGACTAATTATTGAAATTCCCTGACTTTCCCCTGATTTTTAGACTAATTATTGAAATTCCCTGACTTTTCCCTGATTTTTAGACTAATTATTGAAATTCCCTGACTTTTCCCTGATTTTTAGATTATTTATTAAAATTCCCTGACTTTTCCAGGAATTCCAGGTACCGTGGCAACCCTGATATCTGACTTTTCCATTTCTAGAGATTTTTCCCTGACCTTTTAAAGGTAAAAATGAAACAATTTTTGACCCTAACAAGAAAACATCCCGAGGTGTTTCTCCTCGATTTTGTTCAAACTCGGGGGTTAAGTAGACCTTCATGTACCTTGAAAGCTCCTAAAGGGACCAGTTTCAATGGCCATTCGTTTTGCCATGGCAACCAAAAATGCTTTTTACAACTCAAGATTAAACTTCACCTAGTCATATAAATATGAATAAAGCGCGCAACGTTCCAGAACTTCTTTTATCAATATTTTCAATTTGTTTCGTTCGTTAGCCAATCGCTGAAGTCTCTAATAAAGCTTAAATTATACCTCAAAATCGTTGATCTTTTTTTAACTTTAAATTCCGCGCAATATTTTCAAACTAGTCCCAAATTAAATTTCCGCAACTTGGAATATACGAAGGGACTGGGATAAATCATAAGAGTACAAAAGCGCATTTATAAGCGGTGAACGATGTGGGGAGGGAGGAAGCTTCGAGTCAATGTTTACATCCGATAAGCCGCTTAGAATCCACAGAGTGGGCGCAAAATATTTAGTAAGAAGAGAAGGAGAAAAGAGAGAGTTTGTCATACCCCAGAGGCAAAACAACTTTCTGTCCATTGTCGTAGCAGCGCCATTGCGGAGTGCGAGAGAACTAAAGTGAAACGGAATCTAAACACAGTGGCAGGGAAGCGCGACGGAGATTAATATCAGAAGGCGGCGAAAGGGGGCGCTTTCATCGAGAATGAGTGGGCGCATTCAAAAGTCACCTGGACGTTCGCGCTAATCGGCAGAATCTGTTTTTGACAGGAGCTTTCGCGTCGACTACGCCAGCGCCCCCGCGTGGCGCCTTTTAAAAGGGAGATCCATTTATGAAATGACGCCAAAAAGATTGGCCCGGAAAAGTTAAATAATGGAGTCGTACGCGGAAGCACCCGAGAGGAAACTCTGCTTTATTTAGAGCGCCCTCTGTTGATATAAACTTTTGATGGGAAAGCCGTGTAAACCGCGCAAAGGGGTTCAAAAGGGGGGACGCTTCAAAATCAACGCGCGCTACGATTTTAATTCGCGGCCGTCTGAAAATATTTTATATTATATTTATAAAGCCATCTTTTCTACTATCTTAAGGTTCAGTTTGTTTCGTTAATTAATACCAACTGCGGGCTGTGGGACGATTAAAAATGTAATTTGGGATTCGATAATAGGGACCATTTCCAGTTTCAATCTCGCGCGCGTGCTTTGTTTGCAAAACGCGCTAGGTGACGGAAGAGTAGGGAGAACGTGTAGGGGAACAGTCTGTGCGCCATAAAGCTACGTTTTGTGTTAGGAAACGTGAAGGGGAACAGTCTGTGCGCCATAAAGCTACGTTTTGTGTTAGAAAACGTGAAGGGGAACAGTCTGTGCGCCATAAAGCTACGTTTTGTGTTAGGAAACGTGAAGGGGAACAGTCTGTGCGCCATAAAGCTACGTTTTGTGTTAGAAAACGTGTAGGGGAACAGTCTGTGCGCCATAAAGCTACGTTTTGTGTTTGGAAACGTGAAGGGGAACAGTCTGTGCGCAATAAAGCTACGTTTTGTGTTAGAAGTGCGTAGGGGAAACAGTCAGTGAGCAACAAAGCTACGTCTTGTGTTAGAAACCGTGTTTGGGAACAGTCTGTGAGCAATAAAGCCACGTTTTGTGTTAGAAGTGCGTAGGGGAAACAGTCTGTGAGCAATAAAGCCACGTTTTGTGTTAGAAGTGCGTAGGGGAAACAGTCTGTGAGCAATAAAGCTACGTTTTGTGTTAGAAAACACGTAAAGGAAAGTCTGTAAGCAATAAAGTTACATAAAGCGCTGAAAACGAGTAATGGGAAACGCGTAGGGAAAATAGTCTGTGCGCAATTAAGCTACTGCTTGCGCTAGATTACGCGAATTGGGAACAGTCCGTGCACGATAAATCTACGTCACCGTTACTTAATTTGTAAACGGCCTCCGAAGGACAGATCCTCAAAAGTTCAAAGGGACGAAAATATCGTCGAACTAGGAGAGCTCTACTAGTCATATTCTCTTCAAAAGACCTTTTCTATTTATCAAATACTTGTAATTTCAAATACTGAAGGACATCAAACACAGAACTGGAGGAGTTGTTCGTTCCCTTTTACAACTTTGAACTTTGAGTCACAGAAACAGCCCGATAACTCGCCTTTTTGTTAAATATCGAATATATATATATATATATATATATATATATATATATATATATATATATATATATATAGTTCCGCTTTCTTATCTGTAACAGTGTAGTTTTCTCAAATTTGCTATTCGGTTTTTTTTCCGGCCGTAAGCCTAGCTCGGTTTTTCTTAAACGCTCGCGAGCTATAAACGCGTGAAAAAGCCAGTGTCGTCACCAGGCCTGGGGTAGCCCCTAATCTACGCAACCCGCGTAAGGATTACTTTCAAACAAGACTAGGGACATGGCCTAAGAAGGAGAGAGAGATAAGGTCCTCCTCCAAAAACCCCGGCGAAAATAAATAGAAAAAAAATGGAGAAAAGTTGACTGGGAGATTCGGTCAATGAGAACCAAATACGAGTGGCAGAAAAGCGGAAGTGAGGCTCTAGCTGTTTCCGGTTCATTCGAGTAAAGCCATCGGAAGTCGGCGCTGCGTGCCTACAAGCAAACCCTGGTTTCGCGTTTTCCTATACCCCTCTCACCCCTCCCGCCGGGAAAGTCTATCGGCGCTTCTGCAAACTCTTTGGCGCAATTTCTAAACTCTTTTTATATCCACGGACGGAACACCCTTTTTTAGGCGACACAAAAACCTGACTCTTTTTTTAACAAAATGAAAAAGTATCCCCGCAGCATTTGATAGAATTCAGGAAATGAGAGAAGACTCGAAACGTTCCCGAGTTTGCTTCTCGCTTCTTCGACGACGAACGTTATAAGAACGGACAGTTTCTAGCCGCGGTGGCGCCCTACTAAATATACGACTTTCATTTCGTCGAAAATCAATACTTCTTAACAAAATTAATAAATTATTGTTGGTCTATTTGCGTGTAACGTACTTTATGAAAAATCAAAATAAAACATTTATGTGTAAAGGATTGGGTTTTGTACAAAATAAAAAATCCAGGGTGACCAGGGAAAGGCTTTGAAAATTTTGTAGGAAAAATAGGAATATTAGGGGCAAATTATAGGAAAATGTAGGAAACTAAATAGGCGAATTATAAGAAAATATAGGAAACTAAATAGGCAAATTATAGAAAAATATAGGAAACTAAATAGGAGAATTATAGAAAAATATAGGAAACTAAATAGGCGAATTAAAGAAATTGTAGGAAATAAAATAGGCGAATTATAGAAAAATACAGGAAACTAAATAGGCGAATTATAGAAAAATATAGGAAACTAAATAGGCGAATTATAGAAAAATATAGGAAACTAAATAGGCGAATTATAGGAAAATATAGGAGACTAAATAGGCGAATTAAAGAAATTGTAGGAAATAAAATAGGCGAATTATAGAAAAATACAGGAAACTAAATAGGCGAATTATAGAAAAATTTTGGAAATAAAATAGGCGAATTATAGAAAAATAAAGGAAACTAAATAGGAAAATATAGGAAAAATAATAAGGCAATTATTGCATATCGGTATACTTTGACTCGAATCACCTAGAATATTGATAATTTTATGTACACTGCCTTATTGGATCACTCGGCTGATTTACAAAGCCGTTACATTTCAAGATTTTGTTCGAAAGTGGCAATGTTTTCACTAGATGTTTTATGACACGTACAAAAAAGTTCTTTCATTTTCAAGAGACCGTGAAATTATAGGAAAACGTAGGAATTTATAGGAAGGCATTAAAAATATAGGAAATATAGGAAAACTAGTCACCCTGATGACTTGGAATTATTATTTTTTAGATAGCTGTTAAACATCTCAACATTTAAAATGGACCGTTCTGAACGATATATACTCTGTCAATCCAATAGTTGTCTAGTAGTTTAATTACGCTATAGGTTTCGAAATGGTCTATCAAGAGTGAAACGTATCATTATGGCTCGGCCGTCTTGTTTCTTTCGATATTGGAACGCCAAAACCCCCAACGGGCAATCCAGCTTTTGGAAGGACGCTTCTATACCCGAGAGAGCCCCATTTTTTGCGAAGGGGGGGGGGGGACGCGAACTTGGGGCGCCATGGAAAATCTGCCGAACAAATACAGACGGATAACTTAACCCGTAAACGCCAAAAAATCGAGAAAACTTTTAACACAACGGCATAAATGAAAATGCCTGACAAAAGATATTTACCTTATTTAACGTAATTGCTTCCAAAATTAATTTCTTATTAAATATCCCAAGATATCACGAACATATTTACCAGGGTTGCCACTATATTTTCAGATTCAAATTCCCTGACCATTTTCAGAGATTTTCCTTGACTTTATAAAACCGAGATTAGACAATTTCTAATTTTATATTTAGCTTTTATCAGAAGTTTATAAATTGAAATCAATATACATTTAAGTACAAAAGTATTATTGCAACGTTAAAAAAATTAGGAACTAGATAATAATCATAGAATTTGTCATAGATCTAGAATAAAATTACCTTCAAAAAGTACCACGATAAAATGTAATTCCCTGACCTTTCCCTGACTTTTTTCAAATTCTTAAAATTCCCTGACTCTTCCCCGGGGTGTAGCAACCCTGTTTACGTTTTAATAAGAACAAACCAGGGCTGCCAAAAAAATTTAATCTTCAAATTCCTCAACTTTTCCCTGTTCACTTTTTATAAATTTTCCCTGACCTTTTCCAGGCCCAAAATTTGTCATATTGGAACTTAATATTTTACTTTTATTAGATTTTAATATTTTTAGTTCAGCTTTTATTTTAGTGTAAGTGACTCTTCAAGTTTTAGTAAAATGACTTTTCTCAAATTCTTAAAATTCCTTGATTTTGCAGGCCTGCTTTTAAATTAAATGACTCTCCCTGACCTGTGGCGATATTTCGTTCGAAGTACCCCTGGTTTTTTTTATTGTTAGTATTCAAAAATATAGAAGAGTTTAGTTTGGACCAGGCTATTTTAAATGTATCGGAGGTTCTAAATATAGGCATTTTTACTTGCGGTTAACATACATTTTAATAGTAAATTATTATATTACGTCAAGATTAACGGTAATAGTGAGTGTAGGGAGCTGTTGGCTCGTGTGGCATAAAGGGCTTTCCGCCACACTCATACGCATCGTAACCCACTCACCTTATTTAAAGGCAGTAAAAGTCGCTAGATAGTTGGGGCCTAAGGTTATATTATTATTATTAAGCTAGCGTTAAGATGGGTAAAATTTAAAAAAAAATTGGGTCAGGGTGACCACAGAATATTTTAAAATCCTTTTAAGGAATTATAGGAAATGTATCAGTGAAATATAGGGAAAACGTTGGGAGAAAAACAGGAAAAAATAAGAAGAAAATTAATTATACAATAAGGGAAAACGGTTGTCAATATTGTGTAAAGGGGGTATAACATTCCAAATAAAGTTGATAACCAATAGAAATAGTCGAAAACTATCGGCAAACAGTGTTGGAAATAAGCATCTTTAAAAACTAGGTTTTAAAGTCTTCTAACGGTAAAATATCATTTAATTAAATTTAGCAAGACTTTTGAGTTAAAATATAGGATATTATAGGAAATTTAATGCAATTATAGGAGAAAAAGGAAGTTAAATTATAGGAGAAAAAGGAAGTTAAATTATAGGAAAAAATAGGAAATATAGGAACTGTGGTCACCCTGTAGGGTTAGAGAGTACTTTGTCGGAAAAGGCTTCAAAGCTATAGGTAGCTTGTTCTTATCAAAACGTAAATAAGCCCGCGACGAAAGTCACACAAGGCAGTTTCCGAAACTAATTACATAATTGTATAAAGGGGGATTTCACGGCGAGGGGAGCGCGTCAATCTCGGGCCCGGCGAGCCGCGGATAAAGAGAGCCCCGTTGCGGCAGAGGGGGCCCATAAATTTCGGAATCCTAGGCAGGCATCCAGAGGGGGGAAAGCGCACCTTGTCTCATTTTCCGTCGTTTTCGGCGTCCACAATCGCAGTTTCGGCGAGCGCCTAATAAAGCCGCCCCAAATTAATGAGTCCCACTTCCGCGTTTTCCAGCGAAGCGGATCTATAGGAGCGCTGGCCCAAATTAGGGCCCCGTCATGAAAATCTAACGAAGTCGGGCGAGGATACCAATTCGAGCCAGTGGGCGAAATTCGGCCGAGCGAAGAACGAGGACGTCTAGAAGCCGACGCTCTCAAACGTCGATTCACTTAAAGCGGCGAACTTAGTCGCCGGGAATTTATCGCCAATCTACGCCAATTCAGTATCGGAGAAGGGATGGAAATGTAACGTAGATATAATATATGTTATATCTATCTTAGAAATATAAATACATCCCGTTTTACAGGAATTCATACTTCTACTTGGAATGCTTATCTTGCCGTATCGCGTATGGTAAGATCACTCTTTGTTAAATTAACTTTTTTGCCCAATAATATTTTAGATAATTAAAGTCCTTTATATGGCATAAAATAACTAAATGATAAACAATTCGATTTTTCAATTTATAAATTTTAACGCCTGAAGAAATTGTTTCGTTAATCAAATTCTACGAAACATTAAAGAAAGTTATCAGGTGGTTCTGGGATTTCGGAGTAGAGTAAGTAGAGTAACCCTATGACGTCATTTCACACCGATTCTGTGGTAGCGAATAGTTCGAGTCAGGGTAAAAAATGGCTATTTTATCATGATAAATTCTGGATAAGCATCCACCTACCGTTGAACTAGATAATGATAACTTTTCAATATTTTCAAATTTAGTCTATCACCATTTCTAGAGATTTTTCCCTGACCTATTAAAGGTAAAAATTAGAAAAAATTTAACACTAACAAGGAGACATCCCGGGGGTTAAGTAGACCTTCATGTATCTTGAAAGCTCCTAAAGGGAAAAGTTAAAAAATCACGAGAAAAAAATTGCCTCTGAGCGCGCTCCCCTCTCACGTAGTTGTTTGTTAAGTTAACGTAGTGACGTCAAAAAAAATCTGCCGCGATAAGTATTCCAAGTAGAGGTATAGATTCCTGTTTCAAGATATACGCGCGATGGCTAATCGATTGTTTAATAATTCAGGCAACAGATTCTACAGCATTCTTTCGCGAATGTAAATTTTAAATCTATATTCACAATTTTCTCAGTCGCAACGTTAGTACAAATAGCGCGTGTTAATAGAGTAAAAAACACCCGGCGGCGGCGGGTCCACCGATTTTTCGAAAATTATCGGCGGCGTTGATTTTTTTCGGCGGCGGCGTGAAGGGGAAAATATGTGTTCCCCCTTTTGAAAATTTTTGGATAAAAATAAAGTTATAAGTAACGTAGGAGAACTCAAAACATTTTGGCGGTGGGAACAAATTTTATCGGCGGCGTCAACAAAATTTAACGGCGGCAGAAACAAAATTTACTGGTGGCGGCGTCGGCGGCGGGAACAAAATGTATCGCCAGCGTCGTCGGCGGCGCGCCGAATAGTAAATGACTCGGCGGCAGCGGTTCGGCGCCAGAGAAAATATCGGCGTTGGATCGGCGGCGCTACGCTCTACGTGGTAAGTTATAGTGAAATTTCAAAGGGATAGATAAATAATTAATGAAGAAAAAGTGACCGGCGAGATTAGTTTCGATCGAGAGGGTAGGACGAAATAAAAAGGGAGGCGTGATGCCAAACCAAAAACAAATAAAAATAAGAGAGATAAAAAAAAACTGTTGACGGAAATGGATTATTGAGGCGCAATTAGATTACGAGACTAAATCCGAAAGTAAAATGAACTAAAACGGAGCCGCTAGATCATATATTCGGGGCCCCAAAATCCCAGGAAGAAGAGACGACGGTGGCTATACAGGGTGGAAGCCTCAGCCGTGGTCCAGCCTCGCTACTTCTCCTAGTACACCAGAGTGTTGTGGGTCAAGCATTTCCACAGGCGCTGGTTCTCCACAAATAGACCAGTGTAATAATTATAAGCGCATCTTTATCCAATCGCCCGAAAAAGCATTTGTAAGATGCGCTTCAAATTATCCCATTGGTCTATTTTTGGCCTACCAGCGCCTGTAGAAGTGTTCCCTCCGCAGTACTCTGGTGTACTAGGAGAAGTACCGAGGCTGGACCACGGCTAAGGCTTCCACCCTGTATAGAAGGGAGTACATCTAGGGCAGCATTTTCTCGCCTATTTGGAGCTCGGCTTCATCAATCTCCATCGGACGGGATAGCCGTCGATCGGCCAAATCCTCCGCTACAAATTATCGGTCACGGGAATGGATAATACTCCCTTCTTCCACACACGGATAGATGGCGCTGTATAGATTCCCGATAGACGTAATGGATAGGACGGGCGGAAAAGTTGGAGCCCGCGCGAACATTACTAATAGACCTTGATCTATTCTCCGTCCGAGCGAAGCCCCGGGAATATATCGACCATTTCCCAGCTCTCCCCTCCTTCTATCACACTCTCTCTCCCTGACAAACTTTGCCGAGTCTATCGGTCGCCAAATTATACAGCGCCATCTACGCTTCGAAACTATATGAAACATTAAGTAACAAAAACCGGGAAATTTGGCCGTCACTAAGTTCTCCCTCGGAGCTACCTTCGGAAGGAAAGAAGTTTGAAAAACTGTCAGCTACGAAGGAAGGCGACCTTATGGCACTTTTAAATTATTTTCGTCCTTCGTAATATCGCGTGCGAGACGCGAACATCGCGTGAAGAAGCGCCACCAATCATTATCGACGACTTCCTCCCACTCCTTTTTTACCGTCAGTGTCTCCATCTGACGGAGGACGGGTTAGTTATACGACGTATTTTCACGGAGGAGTCGACTCGAGAAAGTTAAAAATGTTGGGCTGAACATACCCGGATGTCGATCTCACTTCCTCGTAGATCATTTCCGAACGACGAAGTTTTAAATATCCATTAAAGAAACTAGTCACTTACCTAGAAAGAGAAAAAAAAACGTGGTTTTAATCACCTTGTTAAACACTTTTTAAAATTAAAATAATAATTATAGGAAAGCACGCGCAGTCGCGCACTACATCTTTATGCTTTAGATGATTAAATACAAATTAACGCTGATTTAAACCAAATCTTATTTAACCACTATTAGACCAAAAAAATCGAGGCCAAACTTGGAAACAAATTAAATCAAAATCAAAAATATTAAATAAATGTAATTTAAAGAATTAGCCGACTGATTAGACCCAATTCAACCCAACACTGATTAATCCCAATTCAACCCAACACTGATTAAACCCAATTCAATCCAACACTGACTAAACCCAATTCAGCCCAACAATGATTAAACCCAATTCAACCCATCACTGATTGAACCCAATTCAATAACACTGCATTCACCCAATATAACTCGACCCTGGTAAAAATCAACAAGGAAACCAACTAGTCGCTTGAAATGCAATGTAATTATTTATCAAAACTTCACAGTTAAAGTGTATTCGATTTCTTGAAGAATATAGCTAAAGCGGGTTATTTGTTAGTATCAAGTATCTCCTTTTAAAGCAAAAGCCAAAAGAATATAAAAAGTATATATAAGAATTTCTTTAATCCATATAGATTGAAGAAGCTTTTGAGACGCGGCAGCGGGGAAACTCCACTCGAAAGCTTTTAAAGCCCTTAATATTTCGGGCTTCCACATAGAAGGTGCCGTACAAGAGGTTAAATCGATCTTAAAGCCACGTCCCCCAAAAAAACCTTCTCAAAGGAAACCGAAAAGCTATAGTCAAAAGTATATTGTATATTTCTTACTAAAGAAGTATCCTGCTTTTACTTTTCGTTTTTAAATCGTACTTTAAAAATTTACGTTTTAAATTTATAAGGTACGTCATAGATAGTAGATTTTAGAGGATCGGTAAAAAGCCTGGTTTTTAGCCCCCGTAAACCAATCACACTAAGGGAGGCGTCCAAGGTTATTTGAAAAAAAAAAAAAACAAGTATCGCTAAGAGTGGACGACACTGTTCGAAAAAGAAAAAAGATAAACACGAAGTACATTTTTACGCCAAAAGGTATTTTTTCACGTTTTTATAGATTAAATATGATATACTAAATATCAGTTGATAGTTTTTATTGAATTGAAAAGACAAAATTAAAAATTACTAAATATAAAGCGCAAAAAATTACGTAACAATATCAACCGCATTAGATTGCCATTTTGAAATTTTAAGATCACGTGGTACAAACGACCTTGCAAGACTCCATCGGAGTCTCTCGAGCTGATTGATACGCGGGGAGAAATAAAATGTACTTAGGAAGGGTATGGAAAACCTGTCTTCTTAATTTACTGTCCATGGGTACATCATATACTAACGTTGTAAAAACTTGTTGAGGTTAACGGTAATAGTTAGTGTAGGGAGTTGTTGACTCGCGAGTCGCGTGGCATGAAGGGCTTGCCACCACCCTCCTACGCGTCGTAACCCGGCCACCTGAATTAATGGCTTTAAAAGTCGCTTGATGACTTAGGTTTATGGTGGTGCCTTGGTATTAGTCTAGCTGATTACTATTATTTATTATTAGTTAAATATAATAGTCGCCTTGATGTCTGGTTCACAATCCTATGAAATCAATTGTTTAGAACTCTATGGAGTGTGGATGCGGTTCTATAGCCAATAGCGTGTTCTATAGAAAAACTGGTAGAAATGTCGGTATAATATTTCTATTAAAGATTAGCTTATATTTTAAATTAGATAATGAACTAATTCTGATGAAATTCTAATAAATTCTTAGGAAAATATTTCTTTAGAAATGAAGAACAAACCTATAAGAAGTTTCAAGAAAATCCCCTCAATGTTTATAAAAAGCGTCCTTAAGAAAACTTTCCTGATTTTTATAGAAACAATTCTATAGAATCTATAGAAACATCTTAAACTTTACTAAACATTCTAAAAACATGTTTTAGAAAAACGACAATCTAAATACAATCTATGAAATCTTCACTAAATATTCAAAAAACATGTTTTAGAAAAACGACAATCTAAATACAATCTATGAAATCTTCACTAAATATTCTAAAAACATGTTTTAGAAAAACGACAATCTAAATACAATCTATGAAATCTTCACTAAATATTCTAAAACATGTTTTAGAAAAACGACAATCTAAATACAATCTATGAAATCTTCACTAAATATTCTAAAGACAATCTGTGAAATCTTTACTGAATATTCTAAATACCTTTTTCACAATTTACCTACTAACATTAAGCGCGGAAAATTACACGGAAAACAGCAGTCGCAAACCGAACACAATTTTTTCGTGTTAAAGCTTGCGCGGAACCAGTCAGAAGGCATATTGCGTAAAAGGTCTGAACATTGCAACCTTAGAAGGGTATAATTACATTCCGACTGTAACCGGGAGACTGGTTTCGCAAACGCGTTTCTCTATTGGCTTCACGGTGCTAATAACGAGACACATTTATCCGAATATACACTAATCAGCTAGGCTAATACCCAAGGCACCACTTTAGGCCCAAGTCATCTAGCGACTTTTAATGCCTTAAACAGATGGCCGGGTTACTAAGCTTTGCTTTAGGAATATAACTAATAGAAGTCGGAAAACAATACACACCGTGTAATATACTATTTAGCGGAAATTGCGAATCTATAAAGAACAATATCAGGGCCCGGGACGCCGAGAGCGGGCCCTGGCCAAGGTAAAATAGAATTCGGAACTCGTCAATTAACAAGTACCAAAAAATTGTATATTCGGGTACCCGATTACTCGAATAAGCTGCTCTCTAAACTCGTCGAGTATTTGTTTTTTTTTCTATC